>NW_021167083.1:2688678-2695840 GCF_003711515.1 Sodiomyces alkalinus F11 | reverse complement strand
ATCCTATACGCCGCTATTGTGATAAGACCCGATATCGCGTTCGCCTGCTCGAAGCTTTCCTAATATAACGTTAACCCCTCCTCTAACCACCTTAAAAGGGATTAATAAGTGCTACTATTCCTATACCACATAAGATACTATTACTTAGAATTCGGTGGGGATAGACTCTTCCTGATAGTAAGCGATGTGTCCTTTAGGGATAATCCAGACCGTAAGAGCTTATAAGGATATACGATAAAGCTTTTCGGTGGCACCGTTAACTAGAAGGCAGGCAAATAACCAACGGTTATAATATCGTTAATAGAGTCGAAACTACTCGCTCTTACCGAGGTAGCTAAGGAGACGCTATTCGTTAGCCGGATATTAAGGGATTTAGAGCTTCGGCTGGACTAATAACAGCTATAGCTATATTACGATAATTAATAGACTATTAACCTCGTTAATAAGAAGGTATAACGCCTACGAATAATGCTACGGCACGTCGATATTTATAACTAGTAAGCGCGTTAGTTAGTATAGTAGGGCCTCTTTAAGGTTACGTACGTTAACACGAAGGAGATAATCGCGGACGGTTTAACGAAGGCACTACCGGAGGCAGGAATTAAAAGACTATAGTAATAGCTTAATTTAACGGATTAAAAGGACTATATCGAGTAGTCTAAACGACTATAAGAAGAGATTAAACGCGCTAAAGCCACGGCGGTAGTAACGATAAAGGCCCCTGAGGGCGTAGCAGATCCGAGGGATATAGATCCGATTAAGCAGATCCGGCTAATTAGGATTAAGGAACTAATTAAGATAGAATTGAATTAAACGGTTAAATAGGGCGGATTTAGATCCTTTTTATAAGGGCGTTTTCCCCTAACTATTAATTTTACGACAGAAAAGTTAAGAGCGTTTAGTTTAAATCGAAGCCTTTAATTAGTTAGTGAACCTAGGAAGACCCACCTTAACTAAGGGGGTGTATCGTATAGGCAGGACCACGATATAGTCTATAGGGGATCTAGGGGGGATCCACTCTATAACTAAGGGCTCCGGATATTAGGGACTTCGGGTATCAGGATATAATAAGGGTGGATACCGGAAAAGACCGGATAGGATCTAAATGATATAGTACCCATAACGGAGTCTTCACCACCTAAATTAAGGGTATAAGAGACTCTCCTAGATATAACTTAACACAATACACACACACGAGATTTCTGCTCTACTAAGTTAATCATTCAAGTGCCTATTTGACGTGCGACAACAACACCCATACAACATTTATCCCGAAATTTTTGCTGACCCACTATACATGTCATAGACCCGCCTTTCGGTCAGAGCGTTGTGTCCTCGTTGTTTGGCCCCGGTCGTATTTACTCACTACTTTTCATGTGTAAGACTTGATGACTAGATACCCCTCTTCACATCCTCCTTTTAGTAGCCATATGGCCAGTAATCCAGTGCTCTATCTAAGAAACGTTTATACCTCTGTAGGTGCAGAGTGACGACCTACCGCCCTACACATGGCTGACCTCGGAAGCATTATCGTTAACAGCTCAGCCATATCCGGGTTCCGTCGACGACTTCCAGCAGTGAGTGCAATCCCATTCACTCCTTACCTTCGTGATCACTCAACCAACGAATGGTCGTACAGCTGTCTAAATATTGGCCGGCCGCGCTCATCCTAACCGGCTCTGAACAACCTTTCCGTCTCGCACACATATTCGAACTAGGTGTCATGGGCCTCGCTTACAATACCTACCTGGACAGCGCCAAAATTTATGGCTGCAAGACATGCAAGGCACACCTCGCGAATCACGAGGACATCGTTAGTCGGGTATGTGCAAACATGGCACGAAGCAACCTGTCCCCTTTCTTCGGCCGCCTTTCCACTGCAAAGGAAGTCGATCGTAGTAGAAGTCTATTCCAGCTGTGTCTGTGCTAAGAGTTTTCCTTCTCCCCGAAGCAGAACTTTCGCGGCCAACACGGTAAGGCATACCTTTTCAACAGCGTTGTGAATATCGACACGGGTGAACCCAGCGAGCGTAACATGACGACCGGACGCCATGTAGTTCGCGACATCACTTGCAGGCAGTGCAAGGAGACTGTGGGGTGGAAGTATGACAAAGCGTACGAGGCGACTGAGAAGTACAAGGAGGGTAAATTCATATTGGAAGCAGAGCTGCTCTGCAATGTTACATGACAGAACTGTTACCCCCAAGGGTGTGACTGATCAACTATTATTACCTTGCAGTTTTTGGGACAACCTGTAGTCTGCGACATTTTGTCCCCGAGACAAATAAAGTCCTCTTCGAATGTTTCAACTCACGCGACCAACACTGAAGCTCATCCAATACAGCTCCGCGGCGCATATATCGCATGGGCAGGACCACGATATAGTCTATAGGGGATCCAGGGGGGATCCACTCTATAACTAAGGGCTCCGGATATCAGGGACTTTAGGCATCAGGATATAATAAGGGTGGATACCGGAAAAGACCAGATAGGATCTAAATGATATAGTACCTATAACGGAGTCTTTACCACCTAAATTAAGGGCATAAGAGACTCTCCTAGATATAACTTAACATAATACATATACACGAGATTTCTGCTCTACTAAGTTAATTATTTAAGTGCCTATTTAACGTGCGATAGTTATAAGCCAGGTTTATAACGCCTAAACGATAGATATTAATAAGGCTACCCCTATTCTATTATAAAGAAGTAATCACGTCTATATAAGCACTCTTAAATAACTACTATCGACCTAATTAGAGTAATTAAAAGACTAATTAACTTACTTATTAATTAACTAACCGATAAACGATAATCTAGTAAGGATATCTTCTAACGTATCTAATGCTGAATAGAAGGCGGCCGTTATTACCCTTGTTAACTAAAGGGATTAGGTAGTTTAGGAGCGCGCTGTACGCGGTAAATCGGCCTCCTACTAGGATAACTACCTTAATCTAAAGCTAAGCGATAAGGAGGCTAATGCCTATCTCCTCCTTATACCTATACCCCCTAATATTCGTAAATACGAAGCCCTCGCCGCGGACCCTAACGCGGAGGAGGCCACGGCCACCACCGTCACGGCTACTCTGTCTTCTACTATCACGCTAAAAGGCGACGAGGCTATAGATACTACGGACGCCGCCGCTATGGCCGCTACCACGGCGGCCACGGCCGCCGGTAAAAGGAAGACGGCCGCTCGCCGGAAGGCTATAGCTATAACGAAAGAACTAACGACTAAGACGCCTACGTCTATTAACAACCTCTCTACAAAGGGGCGCACGCGCTACCTATAAGATCGCCGTATATACCGCGAGGAGAAGGTAGACTACGACGCGTAGTAGAAGGAGTTTAACGAGGCACGCTCCTATATCGAAAGGACTATATATACCACGTTATATAACCTCCTTGCCTAGCTATAGGACGATACCGTAAATAACCCGCGGGCCTGGATTACTCTCCTATACGCGCACGCAGGACCGATACCTATAGACCTCCGTAAGAAAGCCCTAGTCCTATACCGATAATATACCACGCCTATAAAGGCTATACCTAAGGATATAGACGCCTAGGTGGTAAGCTAGAAAATAGCGATAATACACTATAAATATATAGGCGTTTTAGAGCTATTAAGCGCGGACTATTAGGTAGAAAACGCGTTAAAAGCTATTAGACCTATTACATAGGAATAGAGTAATAACTACCTAGTAAATAACTACGATACGATTACGGAAAACGAGCTAATAATTAATAACTTCGTAAAGGCTCTAAGGGCGGTTTTTAGTAATATAAAGAGTCTATAATCCTCCGCTATAAAGCCTAGAGTTAGGAGAGGCACCTTTAACACCCTTAGGAACCTCCCCGATACTAAGGATACTATTACTACTAATAATAAAGATAATAAAAAGCGTCCTCGTAGCGATACGTCCTTAAAGGCTATCCCTCCTATAATAAGGAGGCCCTACGAGATATACGAAAACACCTATACTACCGCCGTCTATTAGTACGTGAGGCCGGATATACGCCCTTATACCTAGCGTGGCCGTAAAGATATTATAAAGGTCGCGGAAAAGAAGATACGTATTTATAGTTTTAAAAGCCGTGTAGACACCGCGATATAGAAGAGGCGGGAAGTAGTAGCTACTACCGCTAATAAGATAGAGGAAGTTTAGGAAGATTAACTCTATAATACTACGCTTACTATAGTTTATAAAGACCTGTCCGTCACCGCGACAGGGAGACTAAGAGCCCCCCTAACCTAGGGGGTAGCGCGTCGTCGTACGACGATACTATTAAGATTATAATAAGAATAGCGGATATCCCTTTCTATTAACTAAGCCAGAGCGCTATTATACTACGCGATCCTAGACTTAGGATCGTTAATCTATATCCTTAATAATCGAGGCCGTTTTACGGCCGTTAGACTACCCACGGTTAATTTATTAACGCTTTAGGTGGGTACTTGTAAGGCTCCTATCCTCGGATACGGAGATATTAAGCTATGTGTATCATCCCTATCGGGTATAAAGAGGCTATTACGCCTCCGTAACGTTGTATACTATAAGGAATTCGTTACTAATATCGTCTCGGAATACTAGCTACGCCTATAAGGTTACCGCTAGGATACCGTAAATAATACTATCGTTAGCTCCGCTAATAACCGGCCTATCTATAAGCTACTAGATATCCACGGCTAGTATATAATCGAGCGCGCGGAAGCTATAGCCGCTACTACGTTCGCGGTCTCGGTAAGGCACCCCCGCGATAACCCGTATAGAAGATTATAATAACCGCGGTAACCGTAGAAGACTACGGTATAATAGTAGTATAAACGCCTCGGCTATTATAGCACCGATACTCTCGTAAAGATGATTAACGCTACTTAGGGGGTAAAGATAAAGGGACCTTATATAATAGACTATAACGCGTATAGGTAATCGTAAGTGCCTATATAGATCCGGCGGATACTATCCCTTTACCCGTTAAAGCCCGGAGAGGCCCTAGCTATTACTTTTCACGATCTAGAAAAGGCGGAGTAATTAGCGGGCGGACTATATAAGTCTATTAAGTTCGTTATAGACGTGTATATAGGTTATACGTGGGATTACTACCTATAGAAGAGAGACTAAGGCTTTATCCTACACGCTTTAAAGGACGTTTTTACCCTGCTTAAGACTTAATTCGATATTAGGCCACGCGTTCTACGGGCCGATTCTAAGATATTTTAGCACCTAGAAGTCGTTACTTTCCTCGCTGCTTAGGGGGTAAAAGGCTAGCCGTCGGCACTATATTTATAGGATTAGAACGGCGTAGTAGAACGGATTAGAGGTATCGTTAAGAGAAGGGCGAGGGTTATAAGGATTAGAGCTAATCTGTCTATATCTATCTAGCCTAAGATCTTTAAGACTGCTATATATCTATATAATAGAACGCCACGATATATTAACGACTAGAAGACACTATATAAAGGCCTGCGCGGCCGTTAACCTAACCTCACGCACCTATAAGCTTATGGCTATAAAGCCTTTATAAAAACGCGCGATACCTAAGCTACAAGGAACCGCCTATAAAGGCTAGAACCGAAGGTATAGATCGGCTATTACGTCGGATACTAATCCTCGAATAGCTTCCGTATTTAGCTACTACGCCTAACGGATATTATTACCACGAGAGACGTAGTCTTTAACGAAGACGAGATATTTAACGGTAGGATTAAAACGCTATAAGCTATAGCTTCCGCCGAGGAAATCGGGGAACGCCTATAATCTATCCGTATCACCTATACCACGACCGCGAATAGGCTACTATTAAGGGGTATAGCTATAGACGTAGTAGATCTTAAGTCGGAAGACTTTTACGCTACCGCTATTACTATGGATAAAAGTAAGGCCGTCGCTTTTACTATAAGAGAGGCCACTACTATTACTATAGACTATACCGCTATTATTATAGGCACCGCTATTACTATAGATATTACTATTACTATAAGAGAAGACTATACCACCGCTATTACTACGGGTAAAGGCGACGCTACTACTATTACTACGGACGAAGATAAGGCTATCGCTATTACTATAAAAAAGGCTACTACTATTACTATAGACGAGGTTCTAAATCTATAGCCTAATAACTAGGTTATAGATTTAGAACCTCGTAACTCCGACGCTACCGTTATTATTACGAGAAAGGCCACCGCTATTACTATGGACACTTCACGGTTTACTACTACGAGGTTTAAACCGTTTCCCACGCCTGTAATATCCTCTGAAGATCCCGCGCGCGCGTTCCTTATAGCGTTAGCGGTGGTTAGGGGCGCTAAGGTAGAAGAACACGATAACCACTAACGGATAGCTATAGGTGCCCCTAAGGGATGCCCGTCGGCTATACTCCTGTTGGCCGCGCGCCTATTACCCGCGCGCCTATCTACCGCGAGAATTATCGTAAGTCTATACACGACCGAGAAGGTTTAGAACGATAACGCCTAAAAGGCGTTCTTTAACACTAGCAGGACTTATAACCCTATACGTATAAGGAAGTAAACTATTAACGATAACGATATCGGTATTATAGATTCCCCTTATACCTCCTAGCCGCTATCACTATCGTATATAACCCGCGAGGATCTCTCGCCTCTATTAAACTACCACCGCGATATACGCCTTTATCTGTTACGGGAGCGGTGGTTATAGGCCGAGGGGGAACACCTTAAGGGGCACCGATAGATAGGCTACTAGTAGGAGGTAGGTAGTGATTAGGCTAATAAGTAATAAGTCCTCGCCTATAAATAGGTATACACCTATCAATTTAATAAGGAGGGTACCCTCCTTAAGTATAAGGCACGCCTTATAGTCCGAGGGGATTAATAAAAACGGTTAGAGACTAAAGATAACTACGCCGTAACGCTAGCCTCGTAGTCCTTCCGTATACTAATAGCGATCGCCGCCCGATTTAACCTGGAGATAAGGCAGTTCGATACCCTTAACGCGTTCGTTAACGTTAGCCTTAAAGAAAAGCTGTTTATAAAAATACGGTAAGGCTACGAAGTACTAGGTAAGGTCCTACTACTACGGAAAGCCCTTTTCGGTTTAAGGGTATCGCTACTACTATAGTAAGAGAAATCCAGCGGCACGCTATAAAGGATAGGCTTTATAGCCGTCCCTAA
>NW_021167083.1:2427450-2688213 GCF_003711515.1 Sodiomyces alkalinus F11 | reverse complement strand
TAACCACCTTAAGAGGGCTTAATAAGTGCTGCTATTCCTATACTATATAAGACACCACTACCTAGAATTCGGCGGGGATAGGCGCTTCCTAATAGTAAGCGACGCGTACTTTAGGGATAATCCAGACCGTAAAAGTTTATAAGGATATACGATAAAGCTCTTCGGGGGAACCGTTAACTAGAAGGCGGGTAAGTAACCGACGGTCACGACGTCGTTAACAGAATCGCAACTACTCGCTCTTATAGAGGCCGCTAAAAAGACGTTATTCGTTAGCCGGATATTAAGGGATTTAGAGCTTCGGCTAGACTAATAATAGCTATAGCTATACTATAATAATTAATATACTATTAACCTTGTTAATAAGAAGGTATAACGCCTACAGATAAGGCTATGGTACGTCGATATATATAACTAGTAGGCGCGCTAGTTAGTATAATAAGGTCTTTTTAAGGTTACGTACGTTAACACGAAGGAGATAATCGCGGACGGATTAACGAAGGCACTACTAGAGGCGGGGATTAAAAGACTATAGTAATAGCTAAATTTAACTAATTAAAAGGATCGTATCGAGTAGTCTAAATAACTACACGAAGAGATTAAACGCGCTAAAACGGCTATAACGAAGGCCCCCGAGGGCGTAGTAGATCCGATAGATATAGATTTAATTAATTAGATCTGGCAAACAGGATCGAGGAACTAATTAAGATAGAATTGAATTAAACGGTTAAATAGGGCGGATTTAGATCCCTTTTACAAGGGCGTTTTCCCTTAACTGTTAATTTTACGATAGAAAAGTTAAGAGCGTTTAGTTTAAACCGAAGCCTTTAATTAGTTAGTTAACCTGGAAAGACCCACCCTAACTAAAGGGGTATTCTACGACCACGATATAGTCTATAGGGGATCTAGGGGGGATCCACTCTATAACTAAGGGCTCTGGATATCGGGGACTTTAGGTATTAGGATATAATCAGGGTGGATACCGGAAAAGACCGGATAGGATCTAAATGATATAGTACCCATAATAGAGTCTTCACCACCTAAATTAAGGGCATAAGAGACTCTCCCAGATATAACTTAACACAATACACACACGAGATTTCTGCTCTACTAAGTTGATCATTGAAGTGCCTATTTGACGTGCGACAGCATAACGCTATCGGCCCGAGTACCTCTGACACATCGAGGAGACTCATTCTGCAGGAGGCGCAAATGATTCACTGGAAATGTTCGAGAGTAAGCCGACTCCTCGGAGCTGTGAATCTTTTTACATAGAAAAGCGAAACAAACAAACAAACAACATAGCTCAATTCCATAAGCGTTAACAGTCGACCAAAGCAAGATTGACGTCGCTTCAAGTCCTTTCAATCGGACTTATTCCATCACTGGTGTTCAATCGGCTCCTCCGGAAGAAGCTCCTCGACTACTTCTTGATTTTTCAAGCAGCGGAAAGGGGGCTCGACAAGGCCGTTGAAAAGGAAAGTGAAATAGACAAGTATAGCGAAACCAACAACCTGTAGCCATTTAAATGTTTCCCAGCGGAGACAAAGAGATACGAGCCAGATGAACAAAGTTCTACAGGTGTCAATAGTTGATCTGGAAGTGGCGCTGACGGTCCTTGTGACCGATAGGCCAAAGAAGTTGAAGCCGCTGTGTGAAGTAAGGTTAAATAAGATTAAATACGCATCTTCAATGCATGGGAAAGTCACTTACCCGATGCTAATCATGATAAGTATGCTGGAGATTCCGAGGTTTCTATTGGTGGTGACCTGCTTCCAACCTTCGGCCATATCAAAAGGTCCATAACGCCCAGCATTCGTAGCGCCGATATAGAGATGCAGGATCGCCATTATAGTAATAGTGACAAAGAATCCGAAGATGCCCTCCCATCCGACGACCTTGATGGGGTCGATCGCCCATTTCTCTAGAGTCCATTCTTCAAGAACAAACTGAGTCGCGGTGAAGATCTGGGCGCCAGCAATGAGAAGCACGCCGATTACCGAAAGAAGAGCACTCGAGGTGGGTGCCATCTCTAAGACGGCCTGCGGGCTCAAATGATCCTTGGCGTTTCCCTTGTTCTCGTGGTATAGCGCGCCAGCCAAACCCACAAGTGCCACCCCGAGGACAACGCCAACAAGGGAAATCCACTGGAAGGGCTGGAGACGCCTGCGGAGAAAGGCAACACTGAAAATAGCAACAAATAAGACAAGCGCGCCCCGCGTCATCTGGTATATGGATGGAACCACCATCAACAGGCCCGCATTCATCAGAGTCGTGCCGCAGATGTCGCAAATTGCAGGGAGAGCAAGGAGGAAGACACGCCACCCAGTTAGAACCGGCGATTCGAGTTCCTGATCGGCAAATTTGGGGGCTGCAGCAGTGGCTTCCATGAGAGAAGCCCCCACGTCGTCGGCATCGGCGTTAGGTTGTCCATCATCCGTGCTCACAGCTTCGTACCCTCGTTCACGAGGTGAAAGGTTTATTGCGTAGCGCTTCCACAACGCCATAATTCCGACGACAAGCCAGCAACCCATTTCACCAACGAACATTTGGGCTGTCTGAAGAACAGGTTGGTGAAAGGTGGCCCTCTTCGCTCCGGAGCCAGGCTCACAGTTTCTAACACATTGCATGTCCTAGGAAACAATGTTTATCAGATCTCGTGTTAAATTGCCACAGAAGTATATACTTAAATTACCTGATACTTTGTGAGGAGAGTGTTGCAGACACCAGTGAAGAGCATCATAGCAACTAGGAAAGCGAAAGCGGTGCGCGAGGCCATCTTGGTCGTCGAGCGGCTCAATAGCGAACCAGTTGCGGTGAGGAACGAAGGCGAATTGATGGTAGTATGAGGTTAAAAGCACCCTCCTCCTGGTGTCGCCCAGACAAAGCCAAAGGAGCGGAACAACTGGGTTCTATAAGAAAAGCCATCTGGGCAAGTCAGCACGGAGATGATGTCGCATGTAGTCTTTTCGGTTACGTAACGGGCCGGATTGCTAAGAGTATAATTCGGGTGGACGGTTACAGAATGTGCACTATATAAAATACGGTGGCAGCGTTTCCCTGACGGTCTGACATAGTTATAATTATATATAATTGCCATAATTAAATTTTGACCTATTTTATGATGATTTCGACTACGGTTTATCTGATTATTAAGAGTCTTACTTGCTAAGTGAAAACCTACCCTGTACCTTTATTACTACCGATTTAAGAAGCTCTCTAGCTGCGCCGATATAGCGTGTCTATTAACTATTAAGATATCGGAATACTAACCTATTACCTATAAATCCTATCGCGATTAGGAGCTCTAGCGTAGCTACTACGAAGCTATAGCTGTTAATAATAAAGTCTAGGAATATCTACGCCCTATCGATTATATTCCCCCTCCTTAAAAGCCTACTTTACCTACCTACGGTGAAGTCTAAGCGTTAAACGTAGTTATATAAGTAAACGCTACGCGTACGTAGCTATTAGATCTAATAGCCGGCGGTTAGCGCGCCTACGAATCTATAATAGAGCGCGAGAAGATATAGAGAGATAACTACTATAAATACGCTAAAGATATTAACGCTGTACTAATATAGCAGACTAATACTATCGATAAAAGCCGTAAGCTACTCCTAGATAACGCTACCCCTTAAAGGGTATATAAAGCTATTTAACGCGATACCGCTTACTATATAACAACGCGCCGTGTAGATATCTACGAAGAGTATAACGAATATATCCGTACTACCCTAAATAGTCTTAAGAAGCTATAGGAGTGGTTAGTAAGATAGCAGGAACTATTAAAGTACCTCGAAGAGGTTAAATCGACGCCCGTAATATATATCTAGGTGGTAGACTTCTTTAAAGGGATCCGCGGGGTAGCTGGCCGTGACTAGACCGAAGCCGAGGGACGCCTCTTAAACGAGGAAGTAGTCCTCCCTAAGGATCTTTATATCCTTAAATAACGATATATCGAGACTAGACTTAAAGACTAAGGAAAGCGCGGTAACTATCACGCTATAATATTCCCTATACTATATACTAGAAGCGAAAAGGGTAAAAATACCTTAAAAACCACGGCTAAGCCTAAAAGGAAGAGCGGCCGTAGGAAAAACAAAGCTAAGAATCCTACTACCACGGTATCTATAACTATACCTTCTATTACTTTAACTAACCGCTCTTCTTCTAAAAGACGTTAATCGGCTTTACGGCGAGGGGAACCCTACTATATTTATACTACCCCTAGTCACGATATTAACGTCTATTCCTTTTTTGTTTTTTTGATTTATTTCGCCTATACAGCCCTAAAGCTATGGCGCGGCTCGTTCTACGCCTATTACTACTTATTTCGGGAAATGGTAATGAAGGAGTAGATTATATACGAAAGTAGCAAAATAACCGTCTAACGGATCCTTAAATATAATCCCGCGATACGCGCGGAAGTAGAAGAACTATATACTATATAGAAAGTAAAGAAGAATATAGACCGGGACTCTATATAGCTTAAAGAGGCGTGATTTAATTATAGTAGCGTCTATAGCGGCGTTATTTACGCTATTACCTTCACGGCTAGAATTACTACTCGCTACCCTTTTCGAGCCTTTACTATCCTAGATTCCGGCGATATTATATATATCTTTAACAATTTTTCCTGTTTTCTGATTTTATACCCACTACATAGGGGGACTATATAGTAGCCGGTAGTTTATGCCTGCCTATTAAAGGTTACGGTAACGTGACCGTAAGATTAAACGGACTAATAGAAGGCCTTGACTTTAGGCTCTTAAAGGTTATATACTACGAAGATTGCCTATAATGTAATTTTAAACTAACGGTTACGACTACGAGAATACTAGTTGGATTTCAAGCTACTAAATAACTGCTTTTAACGTGCTAATAGATCTATACTATGCTAGCTAAGTTATTATTTCGATTAAACCGTGGTTAAATACGTGCCCTTTAACTAATCTACGGCTGCTTTTCTAGGCTTTTCTTCGTCGTCTTCTACCAGAAAAGCCGTCTATAAATTAATAATACGTTATCTAAGCACTACGGAGGGTATCTTATGGTATTTACGGCTAGGGTACGCTGACCCTAAGCCTTTTAGGCACCTAGAAGAGTAGACATAGGAGGTTAAGATTAAGGGACTAATAACTATCGACTATAAGACCTATAAGCTTATAAAGATAAAATAGTATATTAGTATACGCTCTCGCACCGTACCTGCCTATATAGAGGAACGGTGGGCAATTAACTTTATGGATTTTAACCGAATATCCGATAATATCCGATAAGGACTCGAGGTTTATATTTTTCACTAACTATTATAGTGGCTTTACGGCTACCTATGTTATAAAGAGTAAGCTAGTAGCGGATATGCTTATAATAATTAAGGAATTCCTCGTCTAAATGGACCGTTAATTACGTTATAAGGTACACGTTTTCGAATCGGATAACAAGCTAACTTAATCTAACGATATTACCTTCTTCCTATAGGAGGGGAGCATCCTATTAGAAGTATTTACTACTAATATATAGACGCAGAATAGAGGTGCCGAACGCGCTACTATAGTAGTGATTATAAAGGGTTATACGATAAATATATTACTTACTACTAGCTAGTATCTATATCGGATAGTATTACTATTATCCCTCCTTAGGTAGTATCCTAAAGAGCGCTTATCTTTAGCTATAAGCGTATCGTTATCGGCTTTTTAGTCATGGTAGGCGTTAGTATCCAGTCCTCTCTTAACCTTTTTAGGGTCTTAGGCTAGTCGGTTCTTTCGGAAAGGGCGGTATCGACCTCTATATTTACCCCGTCCTATATCTCCCCGCTATTATTAGCTCCGGTATTACCGGGGTCGGAGATAATAGTTTTACCCTTTCCGGCTATACCGGGGTTAGCGGGGTTAGTAGCTAGGGGTGCCTCTTAACTAAGCTCCTTTATCTTAATAGGCTATTTCGGGTTCTATAGTCTCGCGTAGAGAGCTATATCCTTTACTCGAATCTTACTAAGCTTAGCTTTTATAGAAGGAATAATCTTACCTTTTACCCTCTTAGGCCCTACCGGGTATTTTTCGTTATTCGTAGTATAAGGTCCGTAGTAGTTAATATAACGGGCCTTATAGCTATAGTCTTCTATTATAGCGGTGCCGTATATACTATACTTAATCCCGCTACTATAGGTATATCGGGAGTAGTATCCCTAGCACTTCTCGTATTAGATTATAGCCTATTTAGTATCTCATAGTTTTACTATTAGGGAAGTCTTAAATAGGCGGAACTATCGTTTCGGTTCCGTTTAGAAGGAGATATACTAGGTGGATAGGCTATAGTTATTAGTCGGTTTACCGTGTTTTATTACACCGATTAGTTTTATTCTAGTCGCTTTAAGGCCTTTTCCTTAATAAGGGCCTTTATAACTTCGATATCGTCGATAAAATTAACGACTTCGTGTATAATAAAAGTATACTAGATCTCTACTCCTTATACATAAAGAGCTCTAGTAGCGGCCCGAATATCCCCCTTAGCATTTAGGATCATCTTCTTCGCCTAGGAGTTACGTAGTTATAGCGCCGCCCAGGTACGGGTACGTTCTACTATAATAATATCTTAATCGTCTACCTTACCGGTCCCCGTAACCGCGCGGCGGATAATTACTATAGTCTCTTATCGTTTTAGCTATAGTATCGTTTTAGGTAGGAATCGGAGGAAGACCCTATTATCCTTCTTCTTCTAGGGGTCCTTTAGTGGACGCTTCTCCTATAAACTAGGGGGCGTTACTTTATTCTTCTTCTTCCTATTCTTCTTTATAATAGTCTAATCCTATTAATTAGGGGGTCGGGTCTACTAGCTCGCGGGCTACGGGGCGGGTCTTATAGGCTTCGCGGGGGGTGCTTTAGTAGGCGGTAGGCTAGGATTAATATTACCGGGCGGTGCTATACTATTCGGTCAGGGTTAGGAGTCTTTACCTCCCGGCGCCCTAAGCGGGTCTATACCGGCTACTAGAGCCGGCACCCTTATCTTTAATGAGGCCGATAAATTCGTTACCGAGCTGGCTTACTAGGGCGGTATTAGCTCCCGGCGTATCCCTAGCTTTAGATATACCCTATTCGATAGCCTAGATTAGGATATTAATAGCGGAGGCCTTCTACTATAGGGATTAAATAAGGTCTTTTATAGTCTATTATAGTTACTTTCGAGTATATACCGTAAAGGATTTAGCATTATTCTTATTCGGGGCTACTCCTAATATATCCGTTAGGGCGGCGGCGGTGCCTTTATACTAGGCTTCGGTCTAGGTTAAGGCCCTGTTAGTTAGTGGGGAGGCGTTTAGACCTTCCGTTTAGGTATAGTAGGTCTAAGGAGAGAACTTTTCGGGAGGGTGGTTATAAGGTATAGGTGGTATTATAGGAGTCCTTCTAAGGCTCCCGTAGGATAGCGCGCCACGCTCGCCTAGCTATACATAGTATTACTAGGTAGAGCAGGGAGTTAGCTATCTAATGATACCCGTATCGTCCGTTTTAGCCGCGTTACACTCGTTTACACTAAGCCCGAAGGCCAGGGTAGTTCCTAGGAGTAGGGCGGCCATTACGGTTTTTAGTGTATTATCCCTACTCGCACTAGTAATAGTAGAGGGGCGTACGTGAGTTAAAGAAAGGATGATCTTAGCGTAGTAGCAGTATTAATAGGGGGTTTAGCGGTGCTGTCCCTTTAATTTATATTTATTTCTATAATCGCTAAAGGAGGTTATCGTTCTTCTCGGTTATATAGAGTAGATGCCGCTAATATAGCCGCTTCGCTACCGCTATAGCCTTATCTCGGCGCCTCTCTGCTTTCTAGAACTCGTCCTATCGGTTCCGGGATTTCCAAGATATATATCTATAGTAAAGACGGCTTATTTCCTAGGTAAGAGCGGTTAGCTCCGCGTTTTACTAAGAGGTGGGTAGGAGGCTAGGGGTACCCACGCGGCGACGTACTATAGCCTTATCGGCAAGGGTTATAAGGTCCTTAATTAGGTTATCTAGTACTAAGTTAATATCTCCTAGTATTATAAGGGGGCCGGTTTACTATAACTACACAACAGCGAGCTAAAGGACCTATAAGGGGTTAAAGTCCCTTTAGACCTAATAGGGCCTAACTAGGTCCCGCGGTAGTATTATTACTGTACTCGCTATAGTATCTATCTTTATATAGATTCGGGCTATCTACAAATAATAATCCGACCCGATAACGGTCTTATCAGGGCCGCTAAAGTCGGAGCGGAGTTCTCATATTGCCTATATAAGGTTAATAGTGCTTGTATTCGTAGTAGTACTACTCCCCGGACCCGTTTTTAGACTTTTAGCCGTGCTTTTCGGGCGACTTGCCCCTATAGTATATAGTTCTACAAGTCGTAAAATCCCTGTATTTTCGCTTTATATAGGCTTTATAGTAAATATCGTTATATTTAATTAAGGGCGCTCTGTACGGATTAGCTGTAAATTTAACAATTAGACTATACTGCTATACACTATATCCCGTAATAGGATATAAAATAGGATAAAATATTAATCTTAACTATACGGATTTCGACGCGCCTATTAGCCACGGGCGTGTAATAAGAGTAAAGTCGATAAAACCACTAAGATAGAGATTATAGCTACTGCCTCCCTCCTAAGATACTATTATAGCGGTACCGTAATACCGGCGCTACGGTATAACCGGAAAAGTCGTAGGATAGCGTTATCCCGACCTCGACTATACAGAATTCGTAACGGACCTACTTTTCGTAATATAAGCGCTCCCCCCCCCTCCGAGGCAGGATATAGTGTGGAACTAACGCGAGACTAAAACGGGACTACCACGCCCCTTAGAACCGAGAGTAGCTAAGATTAAGGTAGAAATTTAGACCTTACTAGCTAATAGGAATACGATTAAATAGGTTATAGACCTAGTAAAGGAACTGTTTATAATACGTAGTACCTGTAATAACGCCGGTACGCTACCGCTAATATACCTATACGTATCCGTCTATTATATTATCCGTAAGGAACTCCAAAAAGGAATACGTAGTATAAGAGAGACCTAGGCTAATATTATAGCCTAAGTACCCGTGGGAGTATTACCGCGGGACCCCGCCCCCCCTAAAGTAATCCCTACTAGGTATTACTAGTAATTAATAGTCCGCTAAAGAACCCTTCCCGAAGACTAGCCCCTTAGAGCTAGGACCCTAAAGGAAATTATTTAAGCTATAAACGCCACGATTACCTAATATAATGCTATAACGGCATAGAAGCTACTTAGCGGAGATATCTGCTTACCTTTACTAAAGGGGTATAGTAATAGACTACCTATAAGGAATAATAGGTTAAGAAGGCCTTTAGTAAAGGAGCTACCCTAGCTGTAGAAACCTACCCTACGCTTACTAAGGCTATCCCCCAGGAGGTCCTTAACGTCCTATCCGAGGAGGACGTACTAGTATCTCTATAAGATATAAACCCCGAGGCTAAAATCCTCCGAGTATAATAACGAGTACCCCGCCGCGGTACTAGTAGGGTAACGCTTCTCCTTATTAAATTAGCTTTACCGGAAAGGGTAATAAGCCTTATCTGGAATACCCTCCTCTTTAAAGGGGGTAACTATATCCATAAACTATATAATCCTAACCTTAGACCCCTAAGGTACTATAAATACCTATACTTTAGCTATAAGGCTAACGGCTACCCTATAGTAAAGAGGGTATACCGCTACTACGCTAAGCCCGAATTAGCGTACCTATAAGGACTAGGATACTATAACGCTATAGCGCCTAGCCACTCCTACTATTATACAGCCTATACCGGGGACTATAATACCTTTAATAACTTATACCGACTACTAAGGAAAAAGGCTAAGAAGACTTATAAAGCGTATAAGTACCGAGCTAAAGACTTTAACATTACCTATTAGACCGAAGCGGTATACTTATAGTAACCGTAGATCTTCCCCCTGATTATTATCGCCTAGGACTAAGACCGGCCCCTTAATAGGGGCCGGGGACGCCCCCTAAGAAGAACTAGAGGATAGGAGGGCTCCCCGATACTAGGCCTAATAAGCGCTTATATAGTCCCCTCTAGGGCTAGTAAGGCACCGTAGTAGGAGTTATAAAGCTAGAACCAGACCCCGGTTATACTAAGTATATTATCTTAACCCCCCCCCCCCTTACTAATTAATAAGAATCTGTATCCTTGTATAGAATATAGGGATAAGTTAAGCATGGCGGGAGCTCCCGCTTCGGTACTACGCCGAGTACGATATAATAGTAATCCAGGAACCCGGCCTTAACCCCTTTACGAAAAGCCTTACCTACCCCTCCTAAAACGTATACCGGCTAATCTAGGGGGGAGGCCACGCCCTCCTATATATATATAACAGATACCCGTTATATACGTGGATATATCGGGCCTACTATAATACCTACACGGTCATAATTAGGACTAGAGATAACGCCCTTATAATCTAGTTAATCTACTTAGATAATTACTAGTTAGCTAGGATCCCCTAGAATATACCCTTCTAAGATATATTCGATATAGTACTACCACGGAGCCGCTATATTCTTAAAGGGGATTGTAACCTACACTACCCCTTATAGTTATAGCCACCGTGTTATTACCCCTAGGCCGATACCCTACTTACCTTTGCGGCCCGGTAGAATCTAGACCTAGTAACCCCCCCCCCGGGATTACTATATAGTACCGCCTAGGCCAGCGTGCTAGTACTATTAACCTTATATAGGCAATATAAAGGCTCCGCTATAACTTCGGCGGCCCTAATAAGACTATTATTAGGTTAGACTATTACTTATAGATAGCCTAAATCTACACGTAGATACATACCACGCTAAGTACCGCGATAATACTGCCACGGGACCTAGGCAGGCACCGCTAAGTCTAAAAGGACTTTAACCCCTTATAGGTCCCCTAGCTCGCTATTATATAATTATAGTAAACCGGCCCCTTTATAATACTAGGAGATATTAAATTAGTATTAGATAACCTAATCAGAGACCTTACGATTATAGCCGATAAGACTATATAGCGCCGCTATAGGGGTACCCGTAGACTCCTATCTACTCCTTAGTAGAACCCGGAGCTAACCGCCCTTAGACCCCTAAGCGCGGAATTTACCCTTAGATAGGATATCCGCCGCGATGTTACTATAATGGATATATAGGGGCGCCTTAAAAGGACTAAACCCTAAGCGGTACTAAGACCCGATAGGCTCTTAGTAGGACTCCTAAAGGTATATAGACCTCCTTTCTACTAAAGACTAAGTACTATCTTTATAGCGTGCCTCGAAGAGGGCTATTATCCGAAAAGGTGCCGCTATGCTACTATAGTAGGCCTTAAGAAGGAAGGCCGGCCGCCGGCCGACTATAAGATAGCTAAGGGCTTATAACCGATATCACTTCTTAATATAATAGGTAAGGTCCTTAAGGGGATATTAGCCGACTATATCACCGCCGCTATGAAGGAGTATCGGCTCCTCCCGGAGGGGTAAATAAGTAACCGGACTAGGCGGAGTAAAGAGATAGTAGTTTAGAGAGTCACGGAGGCCGTAAGAGCAAGTTAGGCCTATAATAATACCGCTTCGATACTTTAACTAGATATTAAAAGCGCCTTCGATATAGTCCCTTACTCTTACCTCCTTAAGATACTTAAAAGGAAGGGATTCCCCTAATAGCTTACTACCCTAAGTAGTAGCTTCCTCTTAGGCCATATAGCCTAGCTATTACTTAATAGCGAAACGGCCCCCCCGCGGTACTTTTACGGGGGTATATTATAGGGCTCCCCTATCTCCCTTATCCTTTTTATCCTCTTAATCTTTACCCTCTATAAGGAGCTAGAAAGCGTTCTTAAAACGATAATAGTAGGATTTACTAACGATATAAATATTATTACTTTTAGTAGAACGGAGGTATAAACACGGTACCGCCTCGCCGCTATATAGCGTACTTACCTAAACTAGGAGATAGCGAGCGGACTATAGTTCGAACTAGCTAAGTGTATTTATATCCCCTTTACAAAGTTACGCTAACCCTCCCCTGCCCCGCTCCCCCTGAATACTATTTTAATACTAGTAGCGGAGGCGATAAAGTTCCTAGGCGTTTAGCTTAATAAGAAGCTCGACTTCCGATCAAATACTAAAAAAGTAAAGAGCCGTCTAGCTACCTAAATATACGCCCTCTTAACGCTTAGCGCGGTAGTATAGGGGTATAGCTTTATAGACGTAAGAAGACTATACCTTATAGTAATACGACTAGTAATTGCTTACTACGCCTTAACTATCTATAAGATAAGGGCCGGCCCCCGGTAAGGCCCTATAGCAGCACTTATAACGGTATAGAACCGGTGCCTCCGATTAGTGGCCGGAGCCTATAAAGCCACGCCGGTTAGGGTCCTCGAAAAAGAGACCTTTATCCCCCCCCTTAACCTATACCTCTTAAGCCTTAGTGCTTAGAAGGTCCACCGGATATAAGAGGAGGGAACCGAAGATAAGATATTAGCCGGAGTATACGCCGCGGCGAGAGCCTTAGCGGTACCGAATCGGTATTATAGGACCTATATAGCCCTCGCCTGGATAGCCTATCTCACCGCCCTAATAACCTAGACTAGAAACACGGCCCCGAGGAAAGCCCTTATAAGGGACTAGGGTCAAACCTAAGTAAAGGCACGGAGGCCTTATACCTATACTATAGCGGTACTAAGCCACCCCCTAATATAACGCTCCCTCCGGAAATATAGATAACTCCTAAAGCTATAAAGCGCTATGCTTATCTAAATTAGATTAGAAAAGCTAGGCCTATAAGCCTTCTTAGTAAAAGTAAGGGTACCGGGATTTCTAATAACCCGGTGCCTCTATAGCGATAAGGGGGCGGAAATAACAGAGTATATAATACTCTAGTACTAGGATATAACCGAGGAAGAGCGCGGAGAGCTTTTCGGTGCTATAGGGAGACTACCTATAACTAAAGGGGATTTATATAACGTATTAGACTACGATATAGAAGCCGGGGTAGTTATAAGGTGGTTCCTATAACGGAAGAGGCTTAAGGACTTCCGCCTCGCCCTCGAAGTTATAAAGGCCTACGAAAACACCCGCAATACCGAAGGGGGACCGTACCGGGGATAAGGCGGTATAACGACTAATTAATTATTAGGATAGGGGCCCTATAAGCCAGGACCCCGGCGGTATTAATATAATACTATTACGGCACCGTTTAGCTCTTATTATTATCACCTCCCTCGGAGGCATTAATACCGCTTTCGATATACTTAAGACCCTATTAGGCTAGTTAGATAATACCGCTAAGGAGCCGTAGCAGGACCGAGGGGGAGCTACTTATATAGTATTCTAGGATTAGATCTAGCTTACCCTCTAAATATCTTATCTAATAAGATAACGCCTATATTCTTACTAATATAGTACCGCCGTGACCGCGACCGGAAGGTAACGCCCAGTTTAGGGCCCGGCTAAAAGACTAGGACGCCGTCCTTAGGCGCTCCTTAGCCTATAACTTATTAGCGTAAACCGCCACGGTATTAAAGGGGAGCACCTATAATAATAATACCCGTGCTACTAATAGCCTTAGCCGCTATATATACCTAGTAGATATCTATAAGGCGTTACTATTACTTCTTAGTAGTGGAGGGGACTTATAAAACTATTAGCTATATCCACCCCGACGTATATATAATACCACTATAGCACTAAGGCGACTTATATCCTTATATAAACGGCGACTATTAGTATACTAATAATAGGCCGCGCCTATTCCCGTAGTATTAGCGTAAGCTTTTATATCGTCGGGGTAAATACCTAAACGGTTACTATAACGAATATAATTACCCTATATTAGCGCTAAAATACTACTCCGATACTACTAAGGGCTATATATAGTATAACACGAATAGTGCCGCGCTTATAGCGGCGGTTATTATTATTAGTATTAGTATTATTAAGAGATAATATCTATAACTATTAGCATGCTATTACTAAGGCACCGCTATACTATAAAGAGAACTTATATTATACTACTACTTCGGATTACATATTTATATATATAAATCGCTACTATACTACCTAATTAACCCTATACCACTACGCTACTATAACGCTACCTATAAAACACCTATAGTTAAAATATAATAGGAATATAATAAGAAAACTAAAAGGGTTTACTAGTTAGTATAGGCCGTAACGATATACCTATAAGACTGTAAGCGGGAATAGACTGGGGAAAAACCTATAATAAACTTATTAGCGTTATAGGAGGAAGAGGGAGGATTAAGGTATAAAGGCCTTAGGGGATATTAATTATCTAATTCTTATAATAGGGTAGGGCCTTATTCCCCTTACCTACCACCGGATATAGCAGGAACCTACCCTAAAGAGGCAGGAGGCGCCTACCTCCCCTACTCTTTGTATTAACCGAACGGAAGGAATAAAGGCATAATCCTTAAGGGATATAGGGAGCCTAAGGAGGGGGAGCCGTAGCTACCGTATAGCGGAAGCGCGGCGGCGCCCCCTCGGCCCTTATTCCACTAATAGAGATTAGCCTAGGCTAACCCACCTAACTATTAGCCTACTATACTTCCTGTTAGCTACCGGCCTAGAGGTGAGATCCAGATACGTAATAGGGACGAACCGGGGCTACATCGGCCCCGTAGCGGCACCTCTCTACCTAAGGAAGTGTATAGAGGTTTTCCCCGGGTTTTACCTAGGTTTTCCCCTCTATAGCTACCCGAGAAGGACTATATAGCCTAGAAAGGCTCTTATAGATAGATTAGTTAGGATAGCGGAGTAAGATTAATAATAATAATAAAAATAATAATATATAAATATAAAGAATATAATAAATAATATACTAAAGGATAGAATATAGTATTAATAGAAGAAGATAATATATTATAAGTATATAATATAAGAGTTATATCCTAAGCTTTAGGTAAAAAAAAGTTAATATAAATATAATATAAGTGTAATATAAAGTAGTTATCGAGAATAAGGTTATATAAAGTTATAAAGTTAGAATTGAATTAATAGAAAATACAATAAAACTAAAAACTAATTAAAGGTGTATATATTATTAGAAAGTAGTTCTAGATAAAATACTTTAGTAAAAGTATAAAATAGAGAAGGATTTGGTTATCTAAGGAGCTAAGGAAGAATAGACTATAATAAGAACTTAAATGTAAATAGAACTACAGTCAAAGTTATTTTAGTATTATTTTATCTTATTACTATAGTACAAAAGCTAGATAAATAAAATATAATATAATTCTAATTCTATTATATAACGCTCTTTTTATATTATATAGAAGGTATAATTTATTTAAATACTTAAGAAAGTATAACATATCTATTTATCAATAAGTTTATTCTTATCGTATATTTTCGGGGTTCTATAGTTTTAAACTATTTTCGAAACCATTAGAAATAAACAGCCTTTGTCTATAAATAAGAATACTTATATATATTACTTTGTATATTTATCTATATATTATAGTTAGATAATCAGGTTATATACGTAGCCCTCTATACGGGCGAGCATAGCGGCCTTATCTATAAGGTAAGCTATTAATTAGTATTAACGCGTTCGTAGGGGGTATAGCGATTATTTATGCCTATTATTTACTTAACGACGATGCTATTTACGGCCAGGAGATGTCAGATACAGCGTAACCGTAATAAATAACGTGGAAGAACAGTAATAGGGCAGTTGATCTGTTGATTCAATTGAAGCTTGTAAATCTGTAGATCTGTGTGTGTAACTAAAATCCTCGACTGTTGGGGAACTCCTGCCACCGTAATTTCTATGGTGAAGATTCTGCAGGTGTCCACCCCGATTACTAAGGGTATAATCCTCCAGTCAAATCCGTGCCCGTTACGTAACCGTCAATCTTACGGCCTGTCCGATAGGAGATAGTAGGAGAGAAATATTAGAGAATAAAAGAAGCTAATACTAGCGACTTTAGAGAGGAATGGACGCTTAATTACGAGGTATAAAGGGCGATTAATATAATAAAAAACGGCTTTTTACGATATTAAAGAAATAATAAAAAAACGTCGTTATAATATGGAAGGAAGTAATAAGTAGCTATAGAAAATATATAGCAGGCGTTTTACGGTTATTTTCGGATATTTACGGTTATTTAGTGGTATAGAGTAGGTTATATAATTAGCCCCGCCCCCCCCCTGGGGGGGAGCTTGGCGGCGCTGCCCGTTGTCAAACTCGAACTGAAGACCGGGAACGGGTCATGAGAGCCATACCAATGGGTAAACGGGTAGATGCCCGACCAAGAATTTCAACACCATATCATCTCATGGATCGCTCAAATGCGTGGACTTGGAATGCTGGCGGCGACCGTCTTCCCACGTACGACGACGTAGTATCGGATGCTGACTCCGACGAACTCGAAATTCGGTCTGAGAATGAGAGATTCGAGCAATCTGTTCAAGCGTTCCTCGCGTCTTACCAGGACCAGGACGGAGACCGACCGGCGGCGCAGCGAAGACGTGGGCGCCGATCAGGCCGGGGACCAGGTCGCCCTTCTCTGACAGAGGCCGAACCCCGCGGCGATATCAAACTTCGCCTTGCCCAAGTGAACAGGGCGTTTCTTAACGGCGACTACAACGAATCAGAGAGGCGCATACACGAGATTATCAGGATAAACGCCGAGACTCACCAAGCCTGGGTCACACTTGCGACGATTTGCGAGGAGCAGGGCCGTGACACGGATGCGTTGACGGCCAAGCTGTACGCTTCTCATCTTCGCCCCAAAGATGCTGAGGGGTGGCTTGGCTGTGCAGCACTTGCCTTACATATTGCCGGTGACGACAATCAAAGCCCTGCCCTTAAGACGGCAGGCACCTGTTTCGCATCGGCTGTCCTGGCGGATCCGACCAGTGTCAAAGCGAGACTAGGCAGGGCTGAATTTAACCACAGGCGGGGTCATCTTGCCAAAGCTATTCGCGATTATATCATCGTTCTAGAGCGTCACCCTTGCGATATTTCGGTGGTCAGGAAGCTAGCGGAGGTCTGCGAGGCGTCGAGAAGTCCGGAGCACGTTGGAAAGGCGGTGGCCGCATATCAGAGGTACTTCTCTTACCTGAAGACCGGCGCATTGAGTGACGATCTAGGGCTATTCTGGGGAGACATCAGCATATACGTCGAACTGCTTGCTTGTGTCGGAGACTACAGCAAAGCAATCACCGAAATTGGGATCCTGGCGCGTTGGTTGTTACGCCGCGAAGATGAGAATATCTGGGAAGAATGGCTGGAAGACGATAGGGAGTGGGACCTTGAGAACACTCGCAGGCTTGAAGTGCCGGGCTTCAAACCCTCCCACAGCCCCAGCCTATATGGGCTCGGGCTACCGATGGAACTCAGGGCACGGCTTGGTCTCTACCGACTGAAGCTTGGTGATGTCGAAGAATCCAAGGCAAGTAGTAGATTTTGTCGTGTTGCGAGATGATAATCGCTCACCTAAACGCAGAGACATCTATCGTGGCTAGATCCAACAGAATCTGCGACTGCCGCAGCTGTTGAAGATTTTCCCGGTCTGATCAGGGACATTGCAGACACGCTTTTCGACAGTGGAAACGTTGCTAGGGCCTTGGATTACTATGAGCTTATCCGAAATTCGATATACGGTGAAGACCCAGATCTCCTCCTGAGATTGGGACGCTGCCACTTGGCCAACTTTGACACGGGAGCCGCCGAAGATTGTTTTCTGTTGACGATTCAGGTGGATGAGAAGAATATCGATGCTCGAATCGAGCTTGCTAGGATATACGAGCAGGCTAAAGAAGGCGAGGAAGCACTGATTCTTATCACTGAGGCTATCGCCCTTCGAGGCGCAGGGAACGGCGTTCGTCGGAGTGGGAAAAGCGCCGCCATACCTCTGGCCATGCCCAGCAACCTCGACAGTCCTGAGGATGGTCACGCTGGCCAGAAGGCTGGGTCAGGTGCTGTGGTTAGACCACGATACAGACCAAAGAGGCTTGTTGCGCCAGACCAGCGGAGGCAGGAAGAGCATAAGAGGGCGGATGAACTGTCGAGAAAATACCAAGACGTTCGTAATCTCAAGAGGGAGATACGGCACGGCGCACGCCACCTGGTGTCATCCTGGATGGCGGCTGCCAAGGACCTAGTCGATGATTTTCGGTCTTTCAGAAGATTCTACACATGGGACAAGTACGTTAAGTACCTGGGGGCCGCAGACGATATGGTGCTCAGTACACCATTGCAAACACGGGGTGGACACGGCAATTCTGAGCTTCATGAGCTTGCAGAACGATTGTCGAAAAGTAAGTACCGGTATTGAGATATTACTGCTGCTGGTTTATGGTCACTGATAGCTATTCCCAGATGTTGCCACAGGCACCGAGGCGAGGCGTGATAACCCCCCTCCAAATGACGATGGCCATAGGGGTATACCTTTCGGTGATTGGCTTGAACTCTTCCTCGACTACGCTATTAGCCTTGCCCTGTGTGGCCGTGGCGAGGAGGCTCATCAGGTCTGTGAGGCCGCAAGGGACTCAATTGTCTTCACAGACTCGAAAGATTACATGTTCCTCATTCATGTCGCCTGGGCTGGTAAGTCACCTTATCAGGGCTGTTGATTCGTCGCAGAGGCTGATCTCGGCTAGCTTGCGCCGTATATCTGGGTGATGAGGAGATGTGTGTCGCGATGGCGAGATATTTTACTAAAGTGCACCACCTCGATTCCGATTCCTATCGAATGTTCGCTGCGCTCTGCCGACTCTGCCAATCTCCGGCATCATGGTATAATTCTGGACCGGTCCAGAAATATATCTTGCGCCAAATTAGACTTATCGACACGACACAACTTCAACGAGACCCACGGGAGAGCCAGGTGGTGGGATGCAATAGGAACACTGCGACGCAAGACGACCGTCGGAATCTGGACGTATGTCTTTTAACACTCTACGGTCATATACTCTTCACGTCCACGAGTTATACTTTCGCATTAAGTATGCATCCTGAGGTTCTTATGGTTCTTATGGCTCGAGTCGCTTTTCTAACCTTTTATCCGTAGACTACTTTCTCCGAGCCAAGTCGCTAGACCCGGGTAATCCCATGGTGAACTTGAGCGTCGGGCTTGGCTACGTTCATCATGGCTTGAAGCGCCAGTCAGAGAACCGGCAGTACCTGATAATGCAAGGCCTTTCGTGCATATTCCAGTATCTTGCTTCCAGAAGTGCTGGCACCGAAGGGGAGAGGGCTGCGGCTTGCTATGTGTTGGCGCGAGTGTTTCATATACTTGGCTTGCATCACCTTGCAAATAGCTGGTATAACAGAGGCTTGGAGGATTCTGTGCCGGAAACATGTGGCGCAACGAGTACTCGGGACACGCGATGTTTCACGGCATTTAACAAGTTTCTGCTTCTCGTGACCAGCGGTAATTTGAAGGACATAGATCCTTTACTATCATCCTCTTTGCTATTGTAATGCTCCTGCTTAGAAGAGGACGGTCTTGGAGCGTTGTTTAGGGTGGTGTTGGGAGAGCTTGAGTAGATTCGAGTGACAGCAGCACTTACCCTCATTCATACATTTCAAACACAAATGCTGGGATGCTGGGTATGACCTGTTTGCGAGTTTTGCCCTTCGCCTAGAGCACACTATCAACTGACTGAATTACGCGGAAATGCTTGACACAATCCTACTGCAGCCACCTGAACTTGCACGTCAACGTCATGGTAGGCAGGGTTTTGTCAATAGCTCATCCTCATCTTCACATAGTCCCTTTCTGCAACACCCTTAGTTAGGTATATGGAGCTGTCGCCAACCCTAAGGGACAGTGCGGGAAGTTGTTAGACAGTTCCAATATCATGTCTTCCTTCACTAGGACAGCTGCCGGAATGCCAACACGACCAGAGGCTAAGAACTTTTTTGTTTACCCTCTTACATGTCGGCAAGGCTCAAGCCTTCTCGCGCTTTCCCTCCCTCAATTCCTTCTGAGGTCACAGTCAGCTCTGGGTGCTTTCACGAACTTCTAACTCCAAAAGTCGCCGGCCGAGGAGGCAATCCTGACATACCAGAGCTCGGGCTGTGCCATGAAGGGCGTGTCTGTGATTGCGGCGGAACTTGGGGTCCGTGCCCTTCAAAGAAGGGTATCTTGAAGTCTTGACCTTCTTGATACTGTCGGCAAACGACGTCGGAACAGAGCAAGTCAGCATAGTCCTTTGTGTGATTTGAGACTCCGCATCTTAGGTGTTGTATTGTTGCTGAGTTTACCCATTGCGATGCGCCTTGCGCGACTGGTTATGCTGGGACGAGTTCTTGGACTCTGTCAAAAAGTAAGCATGAATCTAACGTTCCGAATTATGATCACTGGGCACGTACTGGCCATTTTTTTCAGACTCGCTCTCGTTTTGTCGATGTGGTGGTAAGAGTGGAGGGATAAGTTCTCTGGCGGTGCGAGGGAGTATCCAGAATATACTTGTGGGATAGGAAGGCAAGAGCCGAAATTCGTTAGGGCAAACGGCTTGTCTGACTAATCAAGAGGGTTGTTCGGGGGGACTATGTCAGATACAGCGTAACTGGAACTGTCAAAATAGGGTTAAAATTAAGGGCCTTAGTGTCGCATAGGCACACGGACCACAACGTGGTCTATAGGGGATCCAGGGGGGATCCACGCTATAACTAAGGGCTTCGGATATCGGGGACCTCGGGTATTAGGATATAATAGGGGCGGATACCGGAAAAGACCGGATAGGATCTAAATAATATAGTACTCATAATAGAGTCTTCACCACCCTAATTAAGGGTATAAGAGACTTTCCTAGATATAACTTAATATAATACATACACACGAGATTGCTGCTCTACTAAGTTGATTATCCAAGTGCTATGTGACATGCGATATCTCTTATGCCCTTAATTTGGGTGGTGAAGACTCTGTTATGGGTACTATGTCATTTGGATCCTATCCGGTGTTTTCCGGTATCCGCCCCTGTTATATCCTGATGCCCGAAGTCCCCGATATCCGAAGCCCTTAGTTATAGCGTGGATCCCCCCTGGATCCCCTATAGACCACGTCGTGGTCCGTGTGCCTATACGACACACCCCCTTAGTTAAGATGGGTCTTCCCAGGTTAACTAGCTAATTAGAGGCTTCGGTTTAAACTAAACGCTCTTAACTTTTCTATCGTAAAATTAATAGTTAGGGGAAAACGGCCTTATAAAAGGGATTTAAATCCGCCCTATTTAACCGTTTAATTTAATTCTATCTTAATTAGTTCCTTAATCCTAATTAGCCGGATCTGCTTAATCGGATCTATATCTATCGGATCTGCTACGCCCTCGAAGGCCTTTATCGTCGCTATAACCGCGGCTTAAGCGCGATTAATCTCTTCGTGTAGTTACTTTGACCACTTAATATAATCCTTTTAATTCGTTAAATTAAGCTATTACTATAGTCTTTTAATTCCTGCCTCCGGTAATACCTTTATTAAACCGTCCGCGATTATCTCCTTCGTGTTAACGTACGTGACGTTAAAAAGACCTTATTATACTGACTAGCGCGCTTACTAGTTATATATATCGACGTGCCGTAGCCTTGTCCGTAGGCGTTATGCCTTCTTATTAACGAGGTTAATAGTCTGTTAATTATCGTAGTATAGCTATAGTTACTATTAGTCTAACCGAAGCTTTGAATCCCTTAATATCCGGCTAACGAATAGCGTCTCCTTAGCTGTCTCGGTAAGAGCGAGTAGTTCCGACTCTATTAACGACGTTATTATTATCGGTTATTTGCCCGCCTTTTAGTTAATAGTGCCGCTAAAGAGCTTTATTATGTATCCTTATAAGCTCTTACGGTCTGGATTATCCCTAAAGGACGCGTCGCTTACTATTAGGAAGAGTCTATCCCTACCGAATTCTATGTAGTAGTGCCTTATATAATATAAGAATAGCAGTACTTATTAAGCCCTCTTAAGGTGGTTAGAGGAGGGGTTAACGTTATATTAGGAAAGCTTTGAATAGGCGAACGCGATATCAGGTCTTATCACGATAGCGGTATATAGGATTAAACCTATTATACCCTGATACTGGCGGATATTAGGGATCGACGCGTATATGCCGTCGCGTAGTATTAGCGGTTCTATAGTTAATAAGGGGACCTTTAGTAGCTTTCGGTAAAGGATATCTACGTAGTATTTAACTGTAATCTTATCCACGTAAGAGGATTATAATAGCTATAACCTACGTATAGCTTTATCCCTTAGAACCTTTATTTCTAGGAACTAACGGATTTTATCGCCTCCCGATAACCTATAGCTTTATTTAAGGGCAGGTTTAAGGTCGTCGGCGTTAGTCTTATAATCCTTATAGTAGATAAGTCCGATATCGTTAACGTAGAAGAATAGGATGAAACTATCGCGGATTATAATATAGGGGTTATTAGGCACGGCCGTGAATCCTATCTTCTACAGCGTGCCGCTAAATTCCTCCTGCTATAGTAGTGGCGATACCCTTAAGCCGAAGAGGGCTTTCCGTAGTAGTAGTACCTTGTCTAGCACTTCGTAGCCTTACGGTATCTTTATAAATACTTCCTCTTTAAGTCTGGCGTTAACGAACGTGTGAACCGCGTCGAACTGCCTTATTTCCAGGTTAAATTATACGGCGATTACTATTAGTATATAGAAGGACCGCGAGGCTAGCGTGGCGGCGTAGTTATCTTTAGTCTCTAACCGTTTTTACTAATCCCCTCGCACTACGAGGCGTGCCTTATATTTAAGAAGGGTGCCCTCCTTATTAAATTTATAGGTGTATACCTATCTATAGGCGAGTATTAGAATATACAGTGCTTATACGTTGCTATAGGACTAGCACCAGACTTATATATAGATAGGGGGATTGTAGTCAGGTTAGACCGTTAAGAATATAACGCGTTAAGGTCTAATAAGCTAGTTAGCTTAGAAGTCAGCTTAAATCTAGTAAGCTAGTTAGCTTAGGAACTAGCTTATACCTAAACTTAGTCCTAAGGAGGCCTCTTACCACCTACTTAGTTAGAAGACCTTAGGTAGGTATAAAGAGGGGAGTACCTTCTATAGTTCCTAGAGTCTTAGAAGGTCTTAACGAATAATCTTATCACGATACCCCCTCCTTAATTCCTCTTAGTCCCTAAGTAATCTTATATCGCTCTACAGTGGTCTATCACTCCTTATAGTACACCTATAACAGCGAGGACTTATTACTTATTAGCCTAATTACTGCCTACCTCCTACTAGTAGCCTATTTATCGGTGCCTTTTAAGGTATTCCCCCTTAGTCTATAACTACCGCTCCAATAACGGATAAAGGCGTATATCGCGGTGGTGATTTAGTAAAGGCGGGAGATCCTCGCGGGTTACGTGCGATAGCGGCTAGGAGGTATAAGGGGAATCTATAGTACTAACATCGCTATTATTAATAGCTTGCTTCCTCGCGCGTATAGGGTTATAAGTCCTTTTAGTGTTAAAGAACGCCTTTTAGGCGTTATCGTTCTACACTTTCTCGGTTTTATAGATACTTATAATAGTTCTCGCGATAGATAGGCGCGCGGGTAATAGGCGCGCGGCTAATAGGCGTATGGCCAACGGGCACCCCTTAGGGGTATCCGCGGCTACCTATTAGTAGTTATCGTCTCCTTCTACCTTAACGCCCCTAACCACCGCTAACGCTATAAGGAACGCGTGCGTAGGATCTTCCAGGGATATCAGAGGCGTGGGAAACAGTTTAAACCTCGTAGTGGTAAACCGTGGAGTATCTATAGTAATAGCGGTATCCTCTTCTGTAGTAATAGCGGTGCCCGTAATAGTAGCGGTAGCCTCTTTTATAGTACTAACGACGGCCTCGCCTTCGTCCGCGGTAATAGCGGTAGCGTCGCCTTTACTCGTAGTAATAACGGTAGCGTAGTCTTCTTCTATAGCTATAGTAGTATCCGTAGTAATAGCGGCACCCGTAGTAATAGCGGTGGCCTCTCTTATAGTAATAGCGACGGCCTCGCCTTTATCCGTAGTAATAGCGGTAACAGTAGAGTCTTCCGACTCGAGATCTAATACGTCTACGGCTATACCCCTTAATAGTAGCCTATTCGCGGTCGTAATATCGTTAAATTTAGTGATACGGATAGATTATAGGCGTTCCCCGATTTCCTCGGCGGAAGCTATAGCTTATAGCGTTTTAATTCTGCCGTTAAAGGTCTTATCTTCGTTAAAGATTATATCTTTTACAATAATAATATCCGTTAGGTATAGTAGCTATACGCGGAAGCTATTCGAGGAATAGTATCTAATATGATATTCGATCTATACCTTCGGTTTTAGCCTTTATAGGCGGTTCCTTTTAGCTTAGGTATCGCGTGTTTTGATAAAGACCTTATAGCCGTATACTCGTAAGTACGTAAGGTTAGGTTACCGGCCGCATAGGCCTTCGTATAGCGTCTTCTAGTCGTTAATATATCGTGGTGTTCTGTTATATAGATATATAGCAGTCTTAAAGATCTTAGGCTAGATTGACGTGGGCAGATTAGCCCTAATCCTTATAGCCCTCGCCCTCCTTTTAATAATGCCTTTAATCCGTTCTATAACGCCGTTTTAATCCTATAACTATAATACCGACGGCTAACCTTTTACCCTCTTAGCAATAAGGAAAGCAACAATTTCTGGGTACTAAAATATCTTAGAATCGGCCCGTAGAACGCGTGGCCTAACGTCGAATTAGGTCTTAAGTAGGGTACAAACGTCCTTTAACACGTGCAGGATAAAGCCTTAGTCTCTCTTTTATAGGTAGTAATCCTATGTATAGCCTATATACACGTCTATAATAAATATAATAGACTTATATAGGCCGCCTAGCGATTCCGACTCTTCTAGATCGTGAAAATTAATAGCCAGGGCCTCTCCGAGCTTTAACGGGTAAAGGGATAGTATCCACCGGATCTATATAGGTATTTACGATTACCTATACGCGTTATAGTCCGTTATATATAGTCTCGTTATCTTTACCCCCTAAGTAGCGTTAATAATCTTTACGAGAGTATCGGTGCCGTAATAGCTAAGGCGTTTATACTACCGTTATACTATAGTCTTTTACGGTTACCGCGGTTATTATAATCTTCTATACGGGTTATCGCGGGGGTGCCTTACTAAGACCGCGAACGCGGTAGCGGCCATAGCTTTCGCGCGCTTAATTATATACTAACCGTGGATATCTAGTAGCTTATAGATAGGCCGGTCGTTAGCGGAGCTAACGATAGTATTATTTACGGTATCCTAGCGGTAGCCTTATAGGCGTAGCTAGTATTCCGAGACGATATTAATAACGAATTCCTTATAGTATACGATATTACGGAGGCGTAGTAGCCTGTTTATACCCGATAGGGATTATACCCGTAGCGTAACGTCTCTGTATCCCAGGATAGAAGCCTTATAAGTACTTATATAAAAGGATAAAGATAAAGTATCCGTGGGTAGTCTAACGGCCGTAAAACGGCCTTAATTATTAAAGATATAGATCGATAATCCTAAGTCTAGGATAGCATAGTGTAGTAGTACTTTAGCTTAGTTAATAGATAAGGATACTCCTTATACTTATAATCTTAATAGTGTTATCGTATAAGAGCGTGTTACCCCTTTATCTTAGAAGGGTGGACGCCTAGCCGTATACTCGAGGTGACGGAAAGGTCTTTTAAAACTATACCTCCGGGTAGAGTGGTAACCCCCCGATTCTATTATTACGGTGGTAGTAGTTATAATAGACGTAGTATTATAGAGTTAATCTTCCTAGACTTCCTCTATCTTATTAGCGGTAATAGCTCCTAAGGCTTCCCGCCTCTTCTGTATCGCGGCGTCTACGCGGCTTTTAAAACTATAGTTACGTATCTTCTTTTTTGTAACTTTCGTAATATCTTCGTGGCCACGCTAGGTATAAGGGCGTATATCCGGCCTTATTTACTAATAGGCGGTGGTGGTATAGGGGTTCTTATATATCTTATAAGGCCTTCTTATTACGGGAGGGATAGCCTTTACGGATATATTACTACGAGGACGCTTCTTATTATCTTTATTATTAGTAGTATTCTTAGTATCTGGGAGGTTTCTAAGGGTATTAAAGGTGCCTATCCCGACTCTAGGCTTTATAGCGGAGGATTATAGGTTCTTTATATTACTAAGAACCGCCCTTAGAGCACTTACGAAGTCGTTAATCGTTAGCTTATTTTCCGTAATCTTATTGTAGTTATTTACTAGGTAGTTATTACTTTATTCCTGGGTAATAGGTCTAATAGCTTTTAACGCGTCTTCTGCCTAATAGTCCGCGCTTAATAGCTTTAAAACTCCTATATATTTATAGTGTATTATCGCTGGTTTCTAGCTTATAACCTAGCCGTTAATATCCTTAGGTATAGCCTTTATAGGCGTGGTGTATCGTCGATATAGGACTAAGGCTTCCTTATAGAGGTCTATAGGGGATAGTCCTGCGTGCGCGTATAGGAGAGTAATCTAGGCCTATAGATTATTTCCGGTGATATCCTATAGCTAGGCGAGGAGGCTACGTAACGTAGTATAAACGGTCTTTTCGATATAGAAGTATACCTCGTTAAATTCCTTCTACTATACGTTATAGTCTGCCTTTTTCTCACGGTATACGCGGCGATCTTATAGGTAGCGCGTACGCCCCTTTTCGGAGAGGTTATTAATAGATATTGGCGTCCTGGTTAGTGGTTCTTTTATTACGGCCGTAGCCTTCCGGCGGGCGGCCGACTTCTTCTTACCGGCGGCTATAGCCGCCGTGGCCGCCGTGGTAACGGCGCCGTTAGTAGTATCGGTTACCTTATCGCCCTTTAGCGTGATAGTGGAAGACGTGGTGGTCGTGGCCTCCTCCGGGTTTAGGTCTATAACGAGGGCTTCGTACTTACGAATATTAGGTAGTATAGGTATAGGGAGGAGGTAGGCGTTAGCCTCCTTATCGCTTAGCTTTAAATTAAGGTAGTTATCCTAGTAGGAGGCAGATTTACCGTGTACGGCGCGCTCCTATACTGCCTAATCCTTTTAGTTAATAAGGGTAGTAGCGGCCGCCTTTTATTCGGCGTTAGATATATTAGAAGATATCTTTACTAGTTTATCGTTTATCGGTTAGTTAATTAATAGGTAGGTTAATTAATCTCTTAATTACTTTAATTAGATCGATAGTAGTTATTTAAGAGTGCTTATATAGACGTGATTACTTTTTATAGTGGAATAGGGGTAGTCTTATTAATATCTATCGTTTAGGCGTTATAAACCGGTAACTATCGCACGTTAAATATGCACTTAGATAAATAACCTAGTAGAGCAGAAATCTTGTGTGTATGTATTATATTAAGTTATATCTAGGAGAGTCTTTTATGCCCTTAATTTAGGTGGTGAAGACTCTATTATAGGTACTATGTCATTTGGATCCTATCCGGTCTTTTCCGGTATCCGCCCCTGTTATATCCTGATGCCCGAAGTCCCCGATATCCGAAGCCCTTAGTTATGGCGTGGATCCCCCCTGGATTCCCTATAGACCACGTCGTGCTCCGTATGCCTATGCGATAGGAGAGCCCTAAAAATCCTAGGCACTAAGCGGGCGTACCGAAAGCGTACTATATAAGCTATATACCTAATTTTCCGGACTATTAGCTAATAGGGTAAGCGCCGATAAAGCGCTAAAGCTAGTATAGAAAATCCTTTAAACGTAATACTATAAGACTATTATAGGAAAGCCGCTACGCTAATAACCCGGTAACGATATACCTCCCCTTATAACTAAAAGGCTTACCGATACGATTTAACGAGCGATTAAGGGTATACTAATAGAACTACTTAGCGTAATAGAACCTAAGACCAATGCCTAGGTAGTAGGGAGCACGCCCGCGTAGCGCTAATATATTAAGATAGCACCGGTAAAGGTTATACCAACCCGATATACCCGAGAACTAATAGTCTGATATGGAGATACCGAGACCGACCTTAAAAGCCGAACCCTATAAGAGATTACTAAGGCGGTTAATTAAGTCGCCCGCCACGTAGATATAATAGCCGCGCGATAACTCCTAAGCGGCGACGTGATTATCACGTTTAAGTTTAGGACTAAATAATAGATAATAAACGCGAATAACTAGGTTAAAGACGTATTTAGTATAGGAACTATAATATAAGAGAAAATTTACTAAGTTATAGTAAAAGAAATACCGATAGCGTAGCTATTAGCTAGTAACCCCGATACGGCGCTATAAGAACTCCGACTATGGAATAATATAGCGATTACCCGGATTAAAGCCCGGAAACCTAGGAATAATATAGCGTAGACGGCGCTACTAATTATTAAGGTTACCCCGCCCGAAGGATATAGAGCGACTAATAAAGGAGGGAGTCTTCTTTAATTATGGATACTATAATAATAAACCCTATAACCCCGAGATCTCTTTATAACGGTGCTTTAAATACCTTACTTTCGGATATAAAGCAGGCTAGTACTAGGCGATAAAAGCGCTATATAGGTATTATAGCGGCGTAGAGTTAGCGTACTAAAAGGGCTTCGCGGTATACGAAACTAAGATAGACCCGAAGAAGCGGCGTTACGCCGCCTATAAGGGGCCGTACGCGGTATTTAACGATCAGTGCCCGAATAAAGTAAAAGAGAAGGCGCGGACTAAGGAGGTATATACTAATAGGGTAAGGGGATTCGACCTTAGCTAACTCGAGAAATATAGGGCGGAGAGGGAGCGTAGCGTTTTCGCGGTATTATATAGAATATTAGTAGTCTCCGAACCGTCCGAGAAAAAGAGAAAATAGAAAGGACGCCCTTTAGGGTCGCGGAATATCCTCCTTAAATCGCGTACCGTCCTCTCCGCGCCTACTTAGGATACTAACCCGATTATAAGGTTCCTCGTCTTTAATACTACCTTCTAGCCCTTATAAAGCCTTACCCCTTACCCCGGCGCTATACCTAAGGCGTAATTATAAAGCGAAGCGAGCACGGTATAGCCGCCTAAGATATATAATTAGAATCGTTTAGTAGAATATAGGGGGATAGTAGGATAGAGTATAGTAGGCACTTTGTAACCGTAACGGGTATAATATGATAGCAGTAATAAAGCCCGGGTTAGATAAAAGGAAGAATGGTCTACCCGAGGGGATATAATTATAGGATAGTATAAGGAAGCGGGCGCGCTTTACTTTAGATATATAAGCGGTATAAGGCCGCCACGTTTATATAGTATATAGGCCAGGATTAGGCCTAGGCTATAATTAGAGTCAGGATATAATAATAGGAGATAAGTGTATAGGTAGTATACTTACTATACTATAAAGGAGGAGACTAGGAGACCCTAATATATAGTCTCGCGGCAGAACCGAAGCGGTAACGTATTATTCTAATAGGAGACTTTAACCTAAAAACCCCTTTTTAGGACGGATACGATAGATACGAAAGATAATTAGAGGACTTTATTACGCTCGCGCACCGATAATAACTTAACCTCGTAACCCTAAAAGAATATATTATTAGGACCTCGGCTAATACTAATCGATAATATAGCACGCTTAACCTTACTTAGGTTTTAATAGACCTAACCTATATATACTAAGGGGATAATCTAAACCTAATAGGCTTAGACTATATAGCCTAGGTTATTAATATTAACACGGTATAGCCATATTAGCATATCGCTAGTAAAGAATAAAGGTAAAGGAAGTTAGTCCGCGAAGCGGCTTAGAGAGAGGCTTAAAGGCTAGATTATGGAGAAATACCCTTTACCCCGGAAATAATCGACTAGGCTATAAGCTAGATACTATAGGACCTTACTAATATTACGGACGCTATAGCGCCGCGCCGCGAGCTAGCCGCCTTCCGTGATAAACCGCCGTAGTAGATATAAGAAATAGTAGAGGCGAATAAGGAGGTAATAAAGCTAATACGGCGCTATTATAGGCGGAGGTTACGCGGTAAGTAGGATTAACTTAAAGAGGCAGAAAAATATCGCGATATACTAGTTAGGGTAAAGAAGCGGAAGAGTTAGCGTAGCGCCGTTAATATAACGGCCGCGGACCAAAAAAGCCTTTAGGTACTATAAGTAAGCTACCTACCCCTAAACCTCTTATTTATCCCGCCTGTATAGTATCGCGTGGGCGGACCGGTCGCGATAATATATAACGGAAAAGCGATAATCCTTATAGCGAAGTTTTTCCCCCTATTATACTATATAGAAAGCGGGCGTATTAGAGGCGTGCTAAGGATAAAGGTAATACTACTTACGTAAAAGGTTATAGAAAAGGAGGTCTAGTAGGTTATATAATAAATAGTAAAGTAAAAGGTACCCGGGGAGGACGGCTTACCGAATAGATTCCTACTCGCCTATAGCTAACCACTCTATAGGCGATTAGTATAACTCTTCTCCGCGAGTCTTAAGGCCGAATATTTCTTATAACGATACTATACCGTAGAAATAATAGTACTTAAGAAACCGGGTAAACTAAAGGAAGCCTATATAATAGCCTTAGGGTAATAACCGATATTACTCCTAAGCGTAACAGGGAAAATCCTTAAGAAGATAATGGTAAGGAGAATCTATTGCACGTTAAATGCACTCTTCTGACTTAGGGGAAATCTTTGCATGTGTGTATTGTGTCAAGTTACAACGTGTGCGAGACCGTTTGCCCTATTTTTATAAGGGGCAGTACTCCTCCGGAAGTACTGCTCCATTTAGATCCTATCCGGTATTTTACCGTGGGTCCACCCTTGTTATTTCCACCCCGAGGCCTGTGCCCACCCCCGAGGCTTGTGCTACTACGATACACCCCCCCAGTTAGAGCGGATCCACTTTTCCGGTCCGACTAGCCAATCAGAGGCCTCGGTTTAAACCGAACAGCTCTTAATTCTTTCTATCGTGAAAACAGTCCTCGAAAAGGCTCTTAAAAACGCTCTTAAACCGATCCATTTAATCGTTTAATTCGTTCCTATTTTCCCGGCTTCTGATTAGTCCGATCAGGTTAATCGCCGCCCGTTCAAGTCCATCGCGGGGACGCTCAGAAGAGCTCCTATAATAATAACGTATTTAAATCCACCCTCTATAGGCGTAGCCGTTGGTTATATCTCCCGCGGGCGTAGCCTTTAGTGGGTATCTTTGTGATAGTATCTCTGTAGTAATAGTAGCGCCGATATAACGAGGAGATCTCTCCACGAGGTTCTTCGCAGTAATAGCGATAGTTCGTAGTAATAGCGATAGTTCGTAGTAATAGCGATAGTATCTCTGTAGTAATAGCAGTGCCGATAGGATTCCTCCACCGAAGTGGTAGATTAGATATCCCTTATAGACTTAAATAGCACATTAAGGTCCTGCGCGAGGTCTCTAATTAATAGCTCGTTATTATTAATCCTCTGCCTATTCGTTACCACGTAGATATAATACTATTCCCGAGTAACAGGACGTATCGCGGCGAGGGTATCTAATGCCTAACGATCTGTAAAAGCTATCTCGATAACCCTAGCGTGTTAGTATCCTATTAGGGTGGCCTTCTAATTAGTAATCCACCTATCTATATCCATAGGGATAGTCTTTAGCGGCTTAATAAGCTAACGATATTAACGTAGAGCCTTACGACGTTAATCTATAGGCGTGGGAGCTGCGTGCTTATAAAGGGCGGTAATCCACGCCCTCGTGTTATTTACTTAGTCTTCTAGTAATACTCTAAGGAGGTCGCTATGAGGGGCGTAGATCGTGTCCAGGATATAAGAGCGCAGGTTATTAAGTTCTTATTACTAACTATCGTAGTCGGCCTTTTCTTCGCGATATACGCGACGGTTTTAAAGGTATCGTGTTCTTCCTTAGTCAGAGAGGTCGTCCATTAATATAGGAACCTTAACGCCACTCGCGGCTTCGTACTTATATATATTAGGTAGCGTAGGCTTAAGTAGCAGGGAGGCTTCTACTTCGTCGTTATCCAGTTAAGGATTAAGATAATTATTCCAAAGAGAGGAGAACTTCCCGCGGATACTACGTTCCCATATAATCCAATCCTTCTAGGTGGTTAGAATCTATTAATCGCGGTAAACTTTAGAGGATATCTTCTATTACTTAAGCGAAGAGGTTAATTAAAGAAGAGGTTAATTAAAGAAGAGGTTAATTAAAGAAGAGGTTAATTAAAGAAGAGGTTAATTAAAGAAGAGGTTAATTGAAGAAGAGGTTAATTGAAGAAGAGGTTAATTAAAGAAGAGGTTGCCCTGATCAGATTAACGATAGTCGATTAAGTGCTTATAACGTGGTTGCTTTTATAGTGGAATAGGGTAAAAAGGATAGCTTAAACGTATAGAAGATATTAAGTGGCTTTAAGCGTTATAAACCGGGCGTATAACTGTCGCACGTTAAATGCACTCTTCAGACTTGGGGGAAATCTTCGCGTGTGTGTATTATGTTAAGTTATAACGTGTGCGAGACCGTTTACCCTATTGTTATAAGGGGCAGTACTCCTCCGGAAGTACTGCTCTATTTAGATCCCATCCGGTATTTTACCGTGGGTCCACCCTTGTCATATCCACCCCGAGGCCTGTGCCCACCCCCGAGACTCGTGCCACTACGACAGAATCACGACCGTAGCGGAGGAGTACTAACTCCTCCTTACCGGATAGATAGGTAATCGAAGATACTGTAATACGATAATACCGGTTAGGGCTATTATAAAGGGAGTATACGCTATATAGGAGTATAGCGGCGCCGTAGCGTAATTAAAGCTTAATATCCAGGGCGCCTTGAATATGGTACTATACTAAAAACTCCTTAAAGTCCTCGCCTAGTACGGCTTCCCGGACTAGGTTGTAAAATAGACTTAGTTATACCTTATAGCACGTACGGTACGCCTACGCTTTAACGGCGATACGGCGTATAAGGTAAATATCTAGACGGGAGTCCCCTAAGGATCGCCCCTTTCCCTAATCCTTTTTATACTATTTATCGGAACTCTTTACTAGGAATTAATCCGGATACCGCGGGTCGTGGTAGTTAGCTTTACCGATAATATAAATATCGTGGCCTTTAGACGTACTAAGGCTGTACTACGGGCGTATATTAAACAGGTATAATAAGTCTCCTAGAGCTAGTTACAAAGGAGCGGACTATGATTTAAGCCACGGAAGCATAAGCTTCTCTATTTTACGAGAAAATAAGACTCGCCACCGCTCTAGCTATACCTTAAGGGCGTACCGGCGCCGTAAGTTAGAGAGATAGAGGTCTTAGGAGTTATCCTTAACTAGAAGCTTATATTCCGCCCCTATATCCGGAAACTTAAAGCTAAACTCCTTACCTAGAAATACGCCCTTATACGCTTAGAATATTAGTATAGGGTTACCGTATCGGGGATATACGTAAACTATACTAAATAGTAGTCCGTAGCGTTATACTATACGCGGCCCCGGCCTTTTATACGATAACGGGAAAAGGGGAGAAGCTAAGCGGAGGCTTAAAGGGACTAGGTAGTAAATAGGCGTAGTGCTTATATATCGTTACCGGCGTGTATCGGGCTACTACTATAAAGGTAGTTAAGATAAAGGCGGGGGTCCCCCCTTTTAATTTATACTATAACGCCCTTATCGCGTATAGTGCTACGGGTAAAAGGCACCTAGAAAGAGTAAGCGATACTTTAGGTATAATAAGTAGCTAAAGCGGCTATATAGCGTAGAAGATATAGGGGAGGGGTTAGGCCTTACCTAAGGTCCTAAGGGGTATAGAAGCAGGAAGTTAAGTCCTGGCTCCTTAAAAGGGAATTAGCCTAACGACGCTAAGAGCAATAAGCGTACCGGTAAAAGCGTACCTCGTTATTCTAATATAGTAGCGTGGCCGTAGTATAAACGCCTTAATTCGACCACGTAATACTTAGGACGTATAAGAGCCTTATAAAACTATAGAGTTCTATCCTTACCTAGGTTTAAACGGAAAAGATAGGCCTTCGCTACTTCTATTTTATAAAAGGCGTGCCGGATATAGCGACGCCGCGCTACCAGTACGCCGATAAAGGGCCGGAGATAGCGGAATATATTATACTATAGTACTAGGATATATTAGGGGAGATATAAAAGCGCCTCGCGGCCGATACAGGCGCGCGTCTACTAATAAAATAGGATTAGCTCCTAGCGCTCCGGAGTAAGGAGACCGCGGGGAAGGTCGCGAAGTGGTTCATATCAACCGGACGCCTTCCGGACTTTAGACTAGTACGATAACTAGTATCGGAGGGGTAGTAAAGCCCCCGTAACGCTAAAACCTTAGGTATATATATAGGGGAGGTATAAATAACTACGAAGAAGATAAGTAAAGGGAGAGTATAATATTCATTAATAGCCGCTATACGGCTACGCTATAGCCGCGTTAGGGCACGCCTACTCACTCCTTTACATCGTTATCTATATACTTATTGGAGTCGTTAGCGTTATCGGAGCTAATTACTCTACTGTCTACTAGGATAACCTTATCCTTATCGGCCTTATCCTTAGTGGTAAAGGTAGTAGGGTCTTTAAAGGAGGGGAGAGGGATACCCTATAATACGCGTTAGTAGCGGGGTCGATACGGGGGAGGCGCAGGGTAACTTATAAGGTAAGCGAGGATAAGCTCTAATATCTCGCTATTATAAGCATAGCTACTACTATAACTCTGCGGGGGCGCGGCGGCGGGGGCGGCGATTATACTAATACTACTAGCACGGCGGAGGGTAGCGCGGTACGCCCGGAGGGCGCGGGTCTAATAGGTAGCCGTCTATTAGTGCTTATGGATATTCTATGATAGGATTAGTAATAAGGATATAACGTACACGGTATAACGGAGAAGAGGAAAATCTATAAAAGGCGTTAGGGCGGTATAGGCGGCGGCGGCGGCGGCGATAAGGGCGGTAGCGGTATTATTATAAAGGGGGGGGACTTAATAGGAGGATTAACGGAGTAAAGGCGTAATAGGGGCATAGCAGAGATAAACCGGGGCGTAGTGGCTATTATTATAGTTACTATTAATACACTTAATATAATAAGCGCCCGCTCCTAAGTCGGGTTAATAAAAGCGATATAACGGGGGGGGAGCGCTTATATTACGAAAAGTGGGTCCGTTACGAATTCTGTATAATCGAGGTCAGGATAACGCTATCCCACGACTCTTCGGGCTATACCGTAACGCTAGTATTACGGTACTGCTATAATAGTATCCCGGGAAGGAGGCGGTAGCTATAATCTCTATCTCGGTAGTTTTATCAATTTTTCCTCTTAGTACGCGCCCGTGGTTAATAGGCGTGTCGAAATCGTGTTGATTCACTATCGTGAGTCTGTAGAGTTATTAGGGGTTATAGCGTCGATACTTACAGGTTCTAGCGTCTATAGTTACTTATATTACCCTAATTAGAGTTCTCGGTAATAATTCCTTATAAAAGAAAAAGGGAAAGGAGGGCGTTAGGAAAATAGAGAGGTTAAAATAGTGAAAAAGGGGTAAAATATAATAGAAGAAAGACAGATTAACCGGAGTCTATAAGGATATATTAAAGGGAGAAGATTAGATTTAAGGCCGAAGAGGGTTCTCTTTATCATCCGAGGACCTCTTCTAAAGGCTTTTTCTTTTAAGTAGAAGGCCTTGGCGTATAACTATAGCTCGAATAGTCTTTTAGTCGTTAAAGAAGATTATTTCTTAGGTCGTAATAAAGATAGCCCTTTATAAATCTGTAAGAAGGTGCTAAATTAGCAAATCGATATTAGAAACGCTTACTATAATCAGCTAGTAAATATCGGATAAGACTCTTTATTTATTATTAGGTAGTGGGCGGAGTCGTCATTCTATAATAAAGGAAAATAAAAGGACGTAGCTATAAACAGCTATAAAGGTAGGTCGAATAGCTATAAATACTTTATTAGTAATATCGCTTCTAACTTATAAAAGCTATAAGCCGTATAGTTAATATCTCTGCTTATCGGTCTTTTAAATATAAAAGACGTAGGATCCCCGACTCTTTATTTCTTTTCTTCTAAGTAATATTACTACTTCTCTAGTTATCTTTACTAATAGCACTATCACTATAATAACTCCCTACCTTCTTAAATATATGTTATAGCTTCTAAGTACGTAATCAGGGTATTAAATAAGGCGGAACCGTATAAACTTAAGAAGGCCGTCGGTAGGTAGGAGTCTATTAAGCCTATTCCGTAGTTCTAGTCTAAGACGTGTCTAATAAGGGGTACCCGTAATAAGTATAACGTTTAGGTGACGCGTATAGATATACCTATAAGCTTTTTCTTCTCTATTTGCCATGTTACCCTAATCGGGGTATACTAACTTCGGTGCTAAGGTTAATACCTATATTAGTTAGTTCAAGGTAGCTAGTAAGGACGGCGTTTTATATATTGATAAAGGTCACTTGGAAGCGGAAGAGAGAAAAAATAAAGAAGAGATAAAATGGTTGAATTGTGGAAAAGGTCTGCTATTCTTCTATGGAAGAGAGTATAAAGAAGGGAAGAATATTATCTATAGAAGAGGGAGATCGAGCTGTATATATAATGCTAGTGGACCCACTTTTCCTAGATACCTTAAAGGTAGAAGGCAGAAAGTTTTGTATAAAGCTTAGACCCCTTAGAGGTCCTAGGGCCCTACAGGCTCCCCTAAGCTACTGCACGCTTAGGCCTTCGCTTAGGCCTTCTATAGGTTCCCCGGAACTATCCAACTCTTAGACTCCTTATAGGTCCTAGTGGCCCTATAGGTTTACCGAGGCTGGCTGGACGTTTTAGGTTGCCGAACGAGTAGGTTCTTATTTAGGTCGCCGAATAAATAGGTTCCTAAGTACGTATATTACTAAGCGTATAGGTTATATAGTTATAGTATAGCTCTAGTATTCTTCTACATACTAAGCTTAGGTTATAGCTTAATATCCCCCGGTAAGCTAATTCTTATATAATAAGTGTAGCTTAGCTAGGGTATAATTATAGCAGCAGCCTAGTCTATCTAGACTAAACTAAAAAGAGGAAAAAACTAAAAAACCCCTTTTCTAGGTAAAACTCTTTAAGAGAAAACCCTAGTTACTTTAGGAAAACCCTAAAGATGAAGCCTATTTATCTTGGAAGACCCGGAGATAAACAACCAAGTTATATACGCCTTGGTATTTAAGCTCCTTAATTTGCATATAAGATGGTAAGCTATGGTCAGATAGTTTATCGTCTTTATAGCTTAGGTTTAGATAACTATAAAGAGTATTATACGTTTCCTTAGGTAAACCTTTAGTTATAATATTAGCTCTATTAAATTTAGTATTTATATAGACGATTCTTATTCCATTTTTTTAAAGCTATTACCTATAGTAGTAGAACTATCTATCGATATATTTAATCCTTTTATAAACTGGGCTTTTAGCTAGTTTCTTAGCACTCTCGCTATCTACTAATATTGTAGGGATTTTAATAGAGCCTTCGTTATTAAAAACGTTTTTAAGGTTATTAGATAGTTCTGTATATAGACTATATATATATATACCTTCATTTATAGCTTCTATTAAAGCTATATATTCGGCTTCGGTTATAGATAAAGGAATAAGTTTCTGCTTTATAGAGGTCTAGCTAATTATATTATTAATTCTAATATAGTATACATATTCTAACGTAGAGGTTCTATCTTCTAGTATATCAGAAAAACTAGTATCCGAGTAGCCGTATATATTAAGGTTCTTATTAGTATAGTTATATAAAAGACCTATTTTCGGAAAAGTATTTATATATACCCAGATCCTGTTTAAAGCTATAAAGTGTTGCTAAGATAGATTACTTATATATCTAGCACACCTATTAATAGCATACGTTATATCTAGTCTTAAGTGGAGGGCTAGATATAGTAAAGCCCCTATTTCTTATTAGTATATTTTTATATCGGCTTTAGATACCTAGTCTAGATTAGGTATAAGGACCTTTTTATTTATACAGGGGGTATTAACCCTTTTTAGGTTCCGTTTATTATACTAATCTATTATCTTATTTATATAGGGTAGCTAACTTATAGATACAGTCTTATTTTATCTATTTATATTTAATTTCCTTACCTAAAAAGGTATTTAGTTTACCTAAATCTTTAAGTGATATTTCTTTCGATATTTCGGTATAGAAGTATTCTATTATTTTATTCGAAGGCCTTAATACCACGATATCGTCTACGCAGCATGGAAAGATAGCTATTTCGTGCTTTCTTTTATAAGTAAAAAGTCCTTTATAGTATTCGGAGACTATATAGTCTTAAAGATAAGGCGGAGTTTATGACTCTTACTAATAAGGTATAGCAGCATGCTAAAACTAGTCGCTTTATTTCTATAATCTGCTACGTTAACAGTAACTATTTTATTAGCCTAATTATTAACTAGGAGACTTAGATTATATATAGGTATAATAGTATATAGTCTAATAGTAAAGGTGAATAACGCCTCCTTAAAGTCGTCTATCTTATAATACTATAGATAATTTCTATTAAAGCTCCTAACAAAGCCGTTAATAGTATAGCTAAGAAGTTCTATATTATCCCTAACCCTATATAACTAAACGGTCGCTCGTATAGTCCTTCTATTATAGAATAGATTAAAGCTTTAGTCTAAGAAGGATACCTATTCCCTTAACGCTCTAAGATTTATAGATTCGCTTGAAGCTGTTAATACGGGAACGATATCGGGGAATATACCCGGTATATTAAGAAATATTAGGTAATTTATATTAGTAAACTCTTCGGCTTCGGCTACTATATAGAGCTAGCTATAAAGCCCGCAATACTATCTCCCGAAACCCTAAAATAACTAGATTCTAGCCGATTTATAAGACTAAGAAGTAGATACTAGTTAACCTGCCTAAGGGCCCTAAGACTCCTAAGGGGCCTATAATATCTAAAGCCGAGGAGGAGTCTATTAATCTTACTAATTCCCCTAACCCCGAGATTATAGACCTTACCAGCACGCCGGGCCAGAGTTTCCAGGACCCCTTAATACTATCTAATAGCAGTAGCGATATTAAGGATATAGGTCTTAGTAGTTTTAAGCTTTAAACGCCTAAAGATAAGAAAGCCGCTCCCGAAGATACCTAAAACGTCTAAGAGTCCTAAGGCGCCTAAGTCCTCTACCGTTTCGAAGAAGAGGAGCTATAATATCTAAGATAAATAGGAAAAGGAGGCGAAGTACTATACTAAGGGTACTAAGATATCTTATTACCGTCTTTACTATAGACTTATAGATATACAGTCTTTAGCTAAGCGTGTTAGTCCTATTACACCGAGTCTAAACACTAAGGAAGAATAACTTAAGTCTTTTAATACCCCGTACTAAGCAGGCCTCCGAGGCGTAGTAGCTAATAGCGCGCTATATCTACTACTGCCTTAAGTAGTACCTTAGGAAGGATAGCTCTGTTATCATACGGGAATTAGGTAGGAGGCAGATAAGGCTACCACTAATTAGGAGGCGAAAAGAGCTAGTAAGCCTAACTATATAGTCGAAGGAAAGACCTTACGAAAACATAAGTAGCGGTTTATATAGAGTATTCGATAAGTAACGTCTTAAGTATATAGCTTATAAAGATAGTAAAGGAATAGTATATACGGAGGAACTAGAGCTAAGAGAATCCCTAACTAGGTATACGTAGAGGACGGGGTGATTAGAGAAATAAGGGTATACAATAGCTCTTTACTTAGTTTATTTACTTATATCTGCTTATTTTTAGAAGTTATCTATATTATAAGAGCGTAATCAAGATAAATACAGCCGTATTATAACCGCGTAGATACGGCTTTGGAGTAGTTTTAGTAGACGGTTATATAACCTCCTTTTTAAGGCTACTAGATCCACCTCCTATGTATATACTAAGGACAGGCTCGGGATATTCCTATTAAGAGATTATTATTTAATTATTATCCTCTTTTATAATTACTTATTCTACGTTTAACGTATCTTTTTAGTTTAACTTACGTTACCCTGATCAGAACACTGACTACCGATCTACTTCTTCGCTAAAGGTCATAGTGCTGTTAGTTATATTTTGGTTATATATCGTGGTTTTGCTGGACTGACCTCTTTGTCTGGTCTTTGCATTAACGATCTGGTGTTACAACGTCTTTATCTGGTTATAATACCGATACTATACTACTCCTTATCGTTATTCTTTTCTCCTCCCTTAAAGGCACTAACTCCACTATTAGTATACTTAAGACCCTAGGATAATTAGCCGGCTTTATACCGTAAAAGGGCTATAAGGGGACCTTAGCGAGGCTACTTATAAAATAATCTAGCTAAACACCCTTTATACCCTTAACGCGCCGAAATCGGCGCGATAATTCCTATACCTCCGCCGATATAGTGCGGCCGCGGCCGCGACCGGAAGGTAACGCCTAAGAGACGGCCCGTCTAAAGGATAAAAACACTATTTTCAGACACTTCTTAGCTATTATATATACCTAATAGATTTCTATTAGACGCTATTACTGCTTTTTAGTAGCGGGAGGGACCTATTAACCTATTAGAGCTAACCACCCCGGCACCCTAGCAGCACCTCTATACTCTAAGAATAACTTGTATCTTTATATAAATACCGGCTATTAGTATACTAAAAGCATATAGCACTAGCACCTATAGTATTAGAATAGGCTTTAAAATTATCTAGGTACGACCCTAGGCGCTTACTATAACGTAAATAACTACTATATATTAGCCGCTATAATATTACCTCTATACTACTAGGGTATATATATAGTATTACGCGGATTATACCGCGTTCGTAATAACGGTTATTATTATTTGGAGAAGGTATCTATGGCTATTAGTGTACTATTACTAAGGTATTACCACGTTATAAAGATATTTATATCGTGGAGTTATTATAGTTATTACTATTATTAATATTACTTAATACTACTATACTACCTGGTTAACCCCGCCCTACTATAACGCTACCTATAAACTATATACTAGAATTATATAGAAAATAGGAATAATCGCCAGGGATATAAGGAGACCGGATATAGCGTGCCGCGGCTACCGTATAACGGAGACGCCGTGGTACCTATACGGCCCCCCGCTCTCTCGCTAATAACCGGCTTAGGCTAACCCGAACTATAGCCTATTACCCTTCCTGTTAGCCACTAGCCTAGAGGTATAATGCAGATATAGAGAAAAAGTAAACCAGGGCTATATTAGCCCTATAATAGCACTAATCTAACTAAGGAGAAGTATAGAGGTTTTCCCCGGAACCCCGGGTTTTCCCCTCTATAGCCAACTATAAAGGACCGTATAGTCTAAATTAGGCTCTTTATAGATTAAGATAGGATCGCAGAGTAAGATTAATAATAATAATAATAAAAAGTAAATTAATATATATAATAAAGATATTAGTAATTTTTAGAAATAATTTATTATAAGTAACTGCTCTTTAGTATATTATAGCGAGTTATAACCAATTTTAACTTCTAATTTAGCTATAGGGTTTTATTAGTAGATTAATTAATTATAATCTTTGTTTTGCTTAAATTAATTAGTATCTTACCCAAATGAGACTGAGACAGTATGTGCTTCCAATATATTCACCACAGCAATGTGATACGTCCATATTTCAGGTTCCCTCCAGTCACCCCGTCAGTCAGCCTTCACCATCGTTTCTCACACCAGCGGTCTGTCTACAATGTCTGGAAACCAGGTAGCCGGAAATCGAAATAGCACTCCAGAGGTCAATACTGCCTCCTCTCTCCGCCCACCTTCGACGAGGACCGTTGGTGCCGGACACCATCTTCGATCCTCAGCCGACATGGCGGCTCTTTCTGCATCCTCTCCTTCTAGCCGGATCCGACCCTCGTCAGACTTCTACGGCCAGCAGAGCCAGGACTCGGGTAACAACGAGGGAGATGCCCAGGACAAACTTGCACAGCAATGGATTGCCGATATCGATCAATACGAAACCACGCTTGAGGAGATGGCTGCCGCCACCCTTGACCAAGATTTCAAGGACGAGTTGAGTGCGATCGAGCAGTGGTTCAGAGTCCTCAGCGAGGCCGAACGGACAGCAGCCCTCTATGCTTTGCTTCAGCAAACCACCCAGGTCCAGGTTCGGTTCTTTATACAGGTCCTCCAGCAAATGGGAAAAAGCCACCCCATGTCTGGAGTTCTCTCTCCCGCGAACTTCGACAAAGGTTAGTGTTTCAAAATTTTCTTCATCCTCAATTACCGATGCCAGGAGAACACCAACATAAAATGAAGTTTCAGCTGACGGTCGTAAGACCCCATGTCAAACCGCCTAAGCGATGCCATGAGCAAGCTCAATGTGGACTCTGCAAGAAATTCAATGGCCCGTCCGCCAGGCACAGTAACCACCAAGCGCTACTCAGGACTCGACGCGTCGACAATCAATGCCATGTTTCCCGATGCCGCGGCAGCTATTGCTTCTGAAAAGGCGAAGTTCACACAACAGACTGGGAATCCGCCCGCGTCGAATCGAAACAGTGTCGCCTGCGAAGCCCGACCGGCGATGGCGACACCAACCATTGCAGCACCAACAAACTCTCACGATTCAGGAAGTCAGTCCCAGGCATCGGCCTGGAATACTGGCGACAATGCCAGGTCGCGGCCCAAGTCGGGTACCGGGCAAGGACAGGCTCCAATGGGTCACTTCGTTCAGCCGCCCGCCTCCAGTGGCTTGAGATCTCCCCAGGCCCAAATCTCCAGCAACTCGAACACCAAAAGTAACATCTTGACAGCTGGCGATAAACCATCAGACTTACCACTTCTGTCGCCTTACAATCCAAGTGGAGGAAACTGGGCGTCGATGGTGAACACTCCGCTAGTAGCCTCTTTCAATACGACGGCTGCGAATGCCAGTGCGAGTTCGGGAAATGGTGGAAAATCTGCCGGCAGCCAAGCTGACATGCTTGCGAATGCGACGGCGATGAAACTAGCCGCACTCTCCACGGTTAACAACCGTTTTGCCTTGGATGACGTACGAAAATACCGACGGGCACGGTCCAACGAAGCGCCGGGCGCCCCAGGCCAGCCTGCTGTCCTTGGTAATACCCCGACTGTCAGGATACCGGGCACGAATGTGGTCATGATCAACGAGCATGGTCAGGTTCTTAGTCAAGAACAGATGCTGAGTTTACAAGCCCAGCAGCAGACCGTGTCATTCTCCGGTAACCGATCTCGCCCTACCTCGCCAACGGTACCTATCAATCATGGGTTCACCCACGTTCCCTTTGCGTCTCCTCAGAATAATGGATTCCTGAGCGCATATGATGCGCAAGGTTCGCTGTTGAATAGCGGGATACAGTCTCTGGCCGTTGCACAACTGGGGGCTGGCAGTCACGAGGGCTATCTTTCCGACCACTCTGATATGGTACGCGGCCGGTCGCGGGGTCGCCGAGGCAGTTCGAAACCACCTGAAGATCCGACCGACCCCACTTTGCTGCAGGACATTCCCAGCTGGCTCCGAAGTCTGCGGTTGCATAAGTACACCGATAATCTAAAAGATACGAAGTGGACAGACCTGATCGAGTTAGATGATAAGGCTCTCGAAGAACGCGGTGTGAATGCACTTGGGGCACGTCGGAAAATGCTCAAGGTCTTCGAGCAGGTCAAAGGTAAGTGCTTGAATATTTAGAATACTGTATAATACTTAGTCGGGTCGTGCTAACATTAATTTATAATAGAGGCAAGGGCAGCAGGTAAATTATAAAATGGACTTATCCTAGGGTATATATATAGTAAATAAGATTCTATGTCTGTAGTGAGCTTTCTTATAAAAATATACATATTATTTATATAAATAGTATCTATCATTATTATTATTATTAGATACTATAGCTACCTTATCGGGGTATGATAAACTATATTATATTAGACGTGTGGAGTACCTCGATCCTATATATCTATAGTTATTTCCCCTGCTTTTGCTCTATAGTTAGATATCCCTATAAGATATTATAAACTGTACTTAGATAAGTATATATATATATATATATAATCCCGTACCTTTATTTATATTCTAATAGGTATAAGCCCGGGGTTCTAATAAATAAAGCTATTCCGATTAATCCTATAGCTTCTAGGCAGTTAATAGCCTTGAGTCTATAATAGGTAGTTTAGTATTATTAGCTATATCCGCCTACTTTTATTTTATTTAATCGTTTTATCGTTTCTATTATACTATTATTTAAAGCGTTTAGTATAGTTATTTAACCTACTCGTATATATAGTCTACTACTTTTTACTAGTATAACAATAGCTTCTATAGTAGTAATGCCTATTATAGGCTTCGTAACGCTTACCTCGCTAAAAGACTAGCGCCCTTAGATTAAAGCCGTGATAATTATCGTAGACTTCTAACATATCGCTAACCTTATTAATCCTAATCTTAATAAAGCTAAACGGCCTACGCGCCGTATTATCGTATAGGCATAGACTATACCTGGTAGACTATACCTAACTAAGCGCTTCGGACCTCGGGTATTAGGATATTATAAGGGTGGATACCGGAAAAGATCGGATAGGCTCTAAATAATATAGTACTTATAGATACAGTCTATAGTACCTAAATTAAGGGTATAAGAGACTTACCTAGATATAACTTAATATAGTAGATATACACGATAATATACCCTATCCAGGTATATCTCTAGATAGCGAGCACTATCGGACCTAGGGATCCTAGGATTTAAGGGGCGACCTTTACTATAGTAAATAAGGTATACTAAAGGTATCTTATCTAAGCTAAGGGGGCGCGCCCCCGGGACTTAAGTATTCCACGGGTAAACCCCGTAGAATCCTCGGCTCGTATATATAGGAACCCGGGGGATTCCCTGGTATTCACTAATTATAACCCAGGGAAGCTATAGTATATCCTAAAAGTACCTATAGTATACCCTATAGGTACTATAACCTATACTATAGTACCCTTAGAGTACCCTATAGTACGCCCTAAAACGGAATATAATTACCTAATCTATAATAAGGAAATACTAGCGATTATAAATTATTTAATAATATAACGGGCTAAGACTATTACTTATAAGTAGTTTATAGTCCTCTCCGCCTATAAAGCCCTTAAATACTTTATAATAAAGTAACTACTTACTAAGCGATAAAGCTAATAGGCCGGTAAGCTTATATAGTTTAACTTTATACTTAAGTATTAGAAAGGAAAGGATAATATAATAGTAAGCGCCCTCTCGCGTGAATAGTAAGATAAGCCCTAAGATATAACGGATAAATATAAGTAATCTTATTATATCTAATTAATTCCCGATACCGTGATTCTACCTAGTATTCGTAATATTAATAACGGCTAAATAATCTTTAAGGCGGACTAAAAGCTATAATAATAATAGGATAAAATGCTTATAACCGATAAATAGTATTAAGGAGCCTTATCCACGGTTAGTAAAGAAAAATAGTAGTTCTTACTATTATTAGAATTAAAGCTATAAATAGCTAAGTATTTAGTCTCTATAACCGGGTTATTACTATTCCGCGACCGAATTTAGGTACCCGGGTCTACTAAGGGGTTAACGTTATAAAGCAGGATCGTCTAGTTAATTCACGATTAAGTAATCGGAGAATACCCCGGATATAAAAATACTATCGTCTTAATAACGTGTTATTTCTTCTAGCTAAGAATAAATAAAGATATCCGACGATTTATCTGAAATTATAAGATCTATAAACAGGGGTATATATAAAGGAACGCGAAGTAAGGCCTTTTATTCCCCCTCCCGGTACTAGAATAAATACGGAGCAACCTATTAATAGACTCTATAACGGACCTACTACTAGCCGGCGAGAAAAAGGTGCGCTACTTCTAGGTTATTATAGACCGCCTAACTAAGGCTATAATATTAGAAGTAATAAAGATAATAGAAGCTAAAGCATACACGGAATATTTCCCTTTCCTTTATTTCCGATTTTACGGAATACCTAAGTCGATTATTAGTAACCGAGGTTTAAACTAGATAAGTAGGTTCTAGAAACACTTTTATAAGCTTACACGGATATCGCGTAAGCTTAGTATAGTATACTACCCCTAGACTGATAAAGTAATAAAGCGTATAAGCTCAGAAGTATAAGCCTATTTACGAGCTTTTATCTATTACGCTTACGATAACTAGGCTTACCTACTACCTATAGTATAACTAGCCCTAAATAATAGCGAGAGCTTTATAATAGGGTTTAGTCTTTATTTCTTAGAATATAGCTACTATATTAACTTAATCTAAATAACCGAGGAGCCTTTTATAGAACCTAGAGTATTCGCGGCCTATAACCTACTACGCTATTTATAGGAAGCGACCGAGTTCGCTTAGGCCGTGATTATATCGATATAGCTTAGAAATAAGGAGTCTACTAACTAATATTATATACCGGCTAAGCGTTTTAAGGTTAATAATTTAGTCTAGCTATTATTAGCTAACTACTCGACTCCGCTATTATCCTATAAGCTTAACTAGCTTTATTGTAAATACCGAGTTATAAAGGTAATTAGCCTATATATAGTTAAGCTCGCCGTGCTATTATAGATCTACCCTCGATTCTACGCAGACTTATTATATTATATAGGCGATAACCCCCTCCCGGAATAGGTAGTAGATAACCCTTAACTACCGCCTATTTAAGAGGCGACCGATAACGAAAAATAGGAAGTTTAGGAAATCCTCTATATAAGGATAAAAAGGCGAGGTAGGGGATTAAGACGTAAGGTACTAGTATAATAGGTAGGATACTATAAGCCTATTTAGGAACCGCTAGAACTATTAGCGTAAACACGGGTATTTAATAAATTTAAAAGGAAATTCGGCTTAGTAATAACGAATAATAGCCTATTAAATACCTTTCTACTATTACGATATAGGAGCCGATATATAAGCGACCGTATTATAATAATTAAAAAGGAGTAAAAGTCGGATTTAGTTTAGGTTAGATAGGCCCCGCGCCCTAGCTACGTATAATATAAGCCTAAATCGACATCGTTAGCCTTCAAATCACTATCCTCGGGATTATTGATTTCCGTAAAAGTCTTACCTTTATCGCCCCATTATAAATTAGAGTCTATCTCCTTAACCTTATTATTATCTTTATCGTCGCCGTTATTAGGGATTATAACGGCGCTAGCGATAAGTATACCCGTAAACGTAAAAGCTCGCCTACGCTCCGTGAATTATTAGAGTTCGGAGATTATAATATTGGCGCGACTAAGTATAAGTATCTCCTTAAATAGCCGAGTATACTCCCTTAGCTTTATAAGACTAAGGCGTCTAAAGTCTTTATCCGATAACGTTAACCCCGATAAGAGAGTAGGAGTAATAAGATAGGTATTTTTTCCGTTACAATATTAGGAGGGGTTAGGCCTAAAACTATTACCTTACCTATACCCTTATAAGGAGGAGATAAGGCTAGGTATTCCGCCGTAGTATTAACCTCCTCCGGAGATAATAAGTCTAGTCCTGATACTATCTTTTCTAAGACTTTTAAGAGAGGAGAAAAGACTAGTATAACCACTTTATTAGCGATTTTCGTTATTAAAGAAAGTAAGACTAGTTAAGTTATCTTATTAATAACCTTAAAAAAAGGTAATAAGGCTAATTATAGTATTACCTTTTCTTAGACCTCCTAAGGAGGAGAAGGGGCTAGCGCGATTACCGTGTTAGGAGCCTCCACGGGATATATAGCTATAAGTAATATTATTATTATCGTTTCCTTAGCTATAAGGGTATCCTAGAACGCCGTGTAAGTGTTAAGATACGGTTCGTACTCTTAGAAGGAGGGTTAGTAATACGGTCTTAACCTTAAAGGGGGAGGAGGTCTTATAAGGGCGTTCTCGTTATTATCGCTAATAAGGGTAACCATCTTAAATAGCCTCCGCGCGTGGCCTTTAAGGTATACTAGGAGAGGAGTATACCGGTATATCTTCGTAGAGTATATATAGTATTTCTTTCCCTAATTAGTCTAGCTACGACAAAGGCGTTTATACTTCCTACTAGTGATATCGCGCATATAAAGGAGGTATAGCTTAGCACGAATATTACTAAGAGGGTGCTTAGGAGGCTAATTACCCGCCGATTTCTTCTTTTAGGCGGAGGCGACAACGATAACCTAAATTATTATACGGTTAGTATCGCCTTAAGGTATACGGGTACTATACCTATATTATTATCGGCGGTACGCTTACTACTATTATTACTTTTATTATCGCCGGGGGCTAACGCTATTTACGAAACGATATAAGTTAGCGGAGGGTACTTTATAAGAAGATCGCGGGAGAGAGACGGCTTACCTTAGATAAGGAGCTTTTAAACTAGCTAAGTATTAATAGATATTATCTAGGAATAGGAGAGTTAGAAGAATTATCGCTATAAGGAAAGCGAGTATATACGAAACCGTTATTCTTCTTATTATTATTATTAAAGTTTGGGAGAAGAATAAAGGAAAAGGAAGCCTATAAGGAAAACGGGGCCTATATATCTACGGACAGGATCTATATAAGGGAGGCCTATATTACTGTTTCGGGCACGTAAATAAAGGTTAGTAGGCGACTTAAGGTTTCTTTAATATCGAGGTAAGGGCGAGGTAAGATAAAGGGATACGATTATTCCTTTATTACCGTGATGTAAAGGGGAGCTAATCTATAATGGGGACGGGCGGTTATATAACCCCCGGAGGGAGAGGGAGGGGATAGTATTCTATATTAACCCCGATATAAGGGATCCGGCTATACTCCGGATCTTCCTAACTACGCGCTTAGTTAACGGACCTATATCGCCTAGTTATCGCTCCCTTATAGCTAGCCTAGCGCTATAGACTTTTCTGCTTTTCCCTCTTCCTTCCTTAGTTCTAGATAATCTATTATTATAACCTTACTTAGTACTATAACCTATAACTAGTCGTTTATACTATAATCCTATAAGACTTAGGATTAGAATAGTCCTTCTTTCCCGGCTTCGGTAAAACGACCCCTAGGGCTTTTTTCTAGTAGGTAGGGTGGTAGCCTCCTAAGACTAGAGCTAAATCGGCTTGTAAAAAGGACCCGGGGATAGCCTTATAAGCCCGCTAGATCGGCTTTAGACTAATCGTATCAGGCCCTAGGGCTTTCCCCTTAGCAGCTCCGAATATAGCGCGTTATAGTTCGGTAACCTAAAGGCCAGGCCACTCCCACGGTTTTCTAAGGCCCTTACTGCGAAATCTAGTCAGGCTCTAGGGGCCGTTAAAGGGGTAAGAGGGGTCTAGGCCCCCTAATGGGCCTGTAAATACAGGGGCTTCAGGGGCGTCGGTTGCGGAGGGTGCTAGAAAAAGGGTCTAAAGTAAGGCGTTGTATTTATCCTCGAAAGCATAGGCTTTCTGCTTCGTAGGCGTTTAAATCGGTGGTATTTTCGCGTTAAGGCCGCTTTTCGTATAGTTATAGGCCTTAAAAGTCTTAGGGCCTTCGGCGTGGGCTAGGAAGGCCTCCTAGTAGTCGTTTTTTGCTATTTTAACCGCCCGATAGTAGGGGTTTCGAGCTTCTTTCTAGGAGGCTTTTAAGGGCGTCTAGGTAGCCAAGGCCCCCTTTTTTGCCTTTCGCAAAACCCTAAAGGCCCTGCTAGCTGATGTTTGCAGGGGTTTTAGCTCTTTAGTCCACCACGGCTTCGAAGGCTCTACTACCCGTAACTCAGACACCAAAGCCTTAAGTGCTAGGGTAATAGGATCCGAAAGGCAGCGGTCTAAAGAATCCTGGTCCGAGGCATTAATAGCCTATTAAAGGTGCTAGTCGAGGCTAGGTTCTAGGCTTTTTAGAGTCCGAGTAAAAAGGTCCTAATCTGCTAGCTTATAGTTATAAGCCGGCGGGAGGGACCTATTTATAGGGCCTTTAGAGCTTAAAACAGTAGCCGAAAGGAGGATAACGCGGTATAAAGAGGTGGTGTTTTCGACATATTCCCACTTATCAAAGCGGAGACGATTAAAGCCGGGTATATAAAAGGCTAGGTCTATAACCGATTCTTAGCGACGATTAGACCTAAAAAAGGTCCCCCCGTTTAGGTTAACTTCTTTACAGTCCACTAAAGAGATAACTTCGAGGCTATTTAACTAATCTACCAGGGCCTAGGCCCTAATAGAATCCTGGTTAGTAGTAGCCCCGTTCCACTACTAGTGGTTTCTATTAAAGCCCCCTATAATAAAGGTAGGCTTAGGGAACTATAGGTCCTATAGTATTCGATCCTTAGTCCAGGGCCGGCTTCTAGGGCCTGAAAAGGAGGGGAAAAAAGAGGAAGAAGTGGAAGTGGAAGGGGTAGAAGGGGTAGGGCTAGGGGGCCGCCCTTGGCCTGTTATTTCGGGGTCCTATTCTATCTGATTATAAACTTGTAGAATATAAAAGGTCTATGGATACTAAACCTCTATAATCTACGCGTCTATATCGTCTAGAAGGTCGTCGTGGTATAAGAAATCGATACTAGAGCCCTTTCGTATATAAATAGGGACCCTAGGCTTAATAGGGAAAAACTAGGTATTGTAGGAAGTGGGTATAACGGTATAGAAAGCAGGGTGGTTCCGGATAAACCACCCTTCTGGTTTCGAGACGTAGGCAGGTTCCTGAATAAGGACTATATTCACCGAAGCTTCTAAAGCCTATTCTAGGATAGCTTCCTACGCCGGGGCCTATTTATCGACGTTATATTAAATAAACCAGATATCTTTCGAACTAAAGGGCCCTTTATTTATAGAATTTAGGGTTTTATAGCTCGAAAGACTATATAGTCCCTGCTAAAGGGGGGGTAATCTCCCTCGTAGTTATAGCATTTATAGGTCTTATGCTCGTAGTCTCCGTATTCTTTATACTCGTTGTAGTAGTGGTATTCCTCTCTATGGCCTTTAACAGCATAGATAGGGCAGGTAACTAGGCCTTTGTAGGTTCCCCGGGGATACCCGAATTTCCAGCAGTTAGACCGCTAGGTTCTAGGGATTATAGGTCCATATTTATAGACCTTTAGCCGCTGGCCAGCTATATAGAGCCCCTATTGTAGGCAGTGCTTCTTTTCTTTAGTAGAGGGTACGGAAATAACCACTATATTGTAGAACGCGTTTAGAGCCCCTAGCCACCGAGGCTTTCCTACTACCCTAATAGGGTTAAATGTGCCGATTTTAGTGGCTAGGTCCTATAAACCTAGGCCTTATTGTAGACTTTGGTTTACGGCCTCTTACGGCGGCTCGGAAGAGTCGGGTATAGGGGTATCGCCGCCTCTAAAGGCTCTAGAGGGCAACTGTTTAATAATAAGCTTAAACTAGTTGCCTGTAGACTAGGGGGGCGGGAGGGGGAGGTTTAGCTCTTTAAACCACTGGTTCTGCGAGTCTAGGAGCTGTTGAACACTGTATTTTGGGCCTAGGGTTAAAACAAGATTCCTGTTAGTTAATAGGCTAATAGCCGTAACTGCAGGGGTTTTTAGGGCCTTGTTAATCTTTTCCGAAGCACGAGGGGGTCGAAGTTTTCCCTACGAATCGCTGCCCCTACCGTAGGTTATAGAATAACCTTAGGGATCTTTTTAGGGTCTATTAGAAGGTGTGCTAGGGAGAGAGGGGCTGAAGGTGCTGGAGCTGCTAAAGCGTCTAAAATAGGGGCCTGGGTAGGGCCTTTTTCCTCCTTTAAAGACTCGCTATAAAGGGGTTTAGGCTATTCTATAAGCCTGCGAACTGCCTAAGCTAGCTCATCGACCTTCTGTTCGAGTATAGGAGGCTAGGGGGCTTCCAGAACTCCATCGATAGTATATTTAAGTCTTACTTATAGGGCTTTAATCTAGGGGGCAGGGTTAAGGGTATAGGTCTATTAAAGTAGATAAAGAGCCTGTTAGAGTAGTTCCTTAGCCAATGCCTTACTAGCCGAACTAGTCGACTTCTAGGGTGTAGCCGAGGGTTCTTTAGAGGCTCTCGCTGTTCTGGAAGGCGCCCTTTTAGCCTATTTAGAGCCTAAAGGGGGCTCTTAGAAGCAGGGGGGGGCCTAGAGGGCGTTTCGAAAGCGCTTTCGGCTTCCGAGTCCGAGGGGGATTCGATTCGGGTCCTAGAAAAGCGTCTAGGGATGGGTGTAGAGGGGCTAAGGTGTCTTTTCGAATTAAGGGGCGTAGCGAGGGTTAAATCCTCTATATTAGAGGTATGACCTATATCTATCTCCTCTAGGCCCTCTATAGTTATAGGGGCCTTAGGGGCGAGGGCGTGGGCGTTAGGAGCGTTAGAGTTATTATTATGGCTAGCGTTTGGGCTAGTAGGTTATATATAGTGCTGGGGTTTGTCGTATAGGCACACGGACCACGACGTAGTCTATAGGGGATCTAGGGGGGATTCACGCTATAAATAAGGGCTTCGGATATAACAGGGGCGGATACCGGAAAAGACCGGATAGGATCCAAATAATATAGTACCCATAACAGAGTCTTTACCACCTAAAATTAAGGGCATAAGAGACTCTTATAGATATAACTTAATATAATACATATATACGAGATTTCTGCTCTACTAAGTTAATTATCTAAGTGCTATTTAATGTGCGACAGGGTTACGTGGAGGTCGTGGGTACGGCTCTGCGCGGCTGGTCTTGCTGCTTTGTCAGCGTGGGCGCACGGGCCACGTCAAACTTTTACCCTGTACGCGGGGGAGCTGTAAGCCTGTTTCCAGGCATTTTCGCACTTATAATATACTTAAATTAGCGCCTACGCGATACAGGGTTATGGATAGGCGTATAGGGATTGAAAAGAGCTATCGATTAATATAGGTTTCGAGTGGTTTAGGGCGTTTGCGCGTAAAACGTAGGTCCCCACATGTGAGTTCATTTTTTTATAAGGCTACCGCTATTACTACGGGCACTACTCTTACTACGGATACTGCTATTATTATAGGAGAAGACTACGCTACCGCTATTACTACGGGTAAAGGCGAGGCTACCGCTATTACTACGGGTAAAGGCGAGGCTACCGCGATTACTGTGGAAAAAGCTATTACTATTACTATAGACTATACCGCTATTACTATAGATACCGCTATTATTACGGATACTCCACGGTTTATTACTACGAGGTGTAAACCGTTTCCCACGCCTCTAATATCCCCGGAAAATCCTACACGCGCGTTACTTATAGCGTTAGCGGTGGTTTAGGGTGTGAAGCTAGAAGAAGACGATAACCACTAACGAACAGCCGTAGATACCCCTAGGGGGTGCTTATCGGCCGCGCGCCTATTACTCGCCCAGCTATCTATCACGAGAACTATTATAAGCCTTTATACGACCGAGAAAGTGTAGAATGATAATGCCTAGAAGGCGTTCTTTAACGCTAGAAGGACTTATAACCCTATACCTATAAGAAAGTAAGCTATTAACGATTACAATATCGGTGCTATAAATCCCTCTCCTTTTAATACTTCTTAACCGTTATCCTATCTAACCCGCGAGGATCTCCCGCCTCCGCTAAACTACTACCGCGATATACGCCTTTACCTGTTACGGGAGCGGTAGTTATAGGCTAAGGGGAAATACCTTAAGGGCTATTAATAAATAGGCTACTAGTAGGTGGTAAGTAGTAATTAGGCTAATAAGTAATAAGTCCTCGCTTATAGATAGGTATATACCTATAAGTTTAATAAGGAGGACACCCTCCTTAAGTATCAGGCACGTCTTATAGTATAAGGGGATTAATAAAAACAGTTAGAAACTAATGATAACTACGCCGCTATACTAGCCTCCCGGTCCTTCCGTATACTAATAGCTATCGCCGCCCGATTTAACCTAGAGATAAGGTAGTTCGATACTATTAACGCGTTTATTATTACTAGCCTTAAAGAGGAAGTATTTATAAAGATACTGTAAAGCTACGAAGTGCTAGGTAAGGTCCTACTACTACGGAAAGCCCTCTTCGGTTTAAGTGTATCGCTACTACTATAGTAAAAGGAATTTAGCAGTACGCTATAGAAGATAGGATTTATAGCCGTCTCTAATAACCTCTATTTTATAATCTGCGATAGTTTAATCCTATTCTTCTACATTAACGATATCGGACTTATCTACTATAAAGATCGTAAGACTAACGCCAACGACCTTAAGGCTGCCCTTAAGCGAAGCTATAGGTTATCGGGAGGCGAGGAAATCCGTTAGTTCCTGGGAATTAAGATTCTAAGGGATAGAGCTATATATAGGTTATAACTACTATAATCCTCCTATATAGAGAAGATCGCGGATAAATACTATATAGATATCCTTTACCGAAAACTACTAAAGGTCCTATTATTAACTATAAAGCCGTTAATACTACACGATAGCACCCGCGTGTTAATTCCCGAAGTCCGTTAGCATTAGGGTATAATCGGTTTAATCCTATATACTGCTATTATAATAAGACCCGATATCGCGTTCGCTTACTCGAAGCTCTCCTAATATAATATTAACCCCACCTCTAACCACCTTAAGAGGGCTTAGTAAGTCCTACTATTCCTATATTATGTAAGACACTACTACCTAGAATTTGGTGGGGATAGACTCTTCTTAACCGTAAGCGATACGTTCTTCAAGGATAATCTAGACCATGAGAGTTTATAGGGATATACGATAAAGCTCTTCGGCGGCACTATTAACTAAAAGGCGGGTAAGTAACCGATAGTTATAATATCGTTAATAATGTCGGAACTACTCGCTCTTACCGAGGCGGCTAAGGAAACGTTATTTATTAGTCGGATAATAAGGGATTTAAAGCTTCGGTTAGATTAATAATACCTATAGCTATATTACGATAATTAGCAGACTATTAACCTCGGTACTAAAGAGGTCTAATGCCGACGAATACGGCTATAGTATATCGATATTGATAACTAGTAGGCACGCTAGTTAGTATAGTAAGGTCTTTTTAAGGTTATATATATTAATATAAAGGGTATAATCGCGGATAGTTTAACGAAGGTATTACCGGAGACAGGGGATTAAAAGACTATAGTAATAGCCTAATTTAACGGATTAAAAGCATCGTATTAAGTAGTTAAAATAACTGCACAAAGAGATTAAACGCGCTAAAGCCACGGACGTAACGATAATAAAGGCCCCTAAGGGCGTAGTAGATCCGATAGATATAGATCCAATTAAGTAGATCCGGCTAATTAGGATTAAGGAACCGATTAAGATAGAATTAAATTAAACGGTTAAATAGGGCGGATTTAGATCCGTTTTACGAGGGCGTTTTCCCTTAACTATTAATTTTACGATAAAAAGGTTAAGAGCTTTTAGTTTAAACCGAAGCCTCTAATTAGTTAGTTAACCTAGAAAGACCCACCTTAACTAAGGGGGTATATTGTATAGGTACACGGACCACGATATAGTCCTTAGGGGATCTATGCCTGACTAAGGGCTTCGGATCTTAGGGACCTCGGGTATTAGGATATATTAAGAGAGGATACCGGAAAAGACCGGATAGGATCCAAATAATATAATACCCATAACAGAGTCTTCACCACCTAAATTTAGGGCATAAGAGACTCACACAGATATAACTTAATATAATACATATACACGAGACTTTCTGCTCTATCAGGTTAATTATACAAGTGCTATTCTGACGTGCGATATATTACGCCTAAACTAGCTCCTACACGATACAGGGCTATATATAGGCGTATAGAGCTTGAAAAGAGCTATCGATTAATATAGGTTTCGAGTAGTTTAGGGCGTTTGCATGTAAAACGGAGGTCCCCCCACGTAAGTTATAAGGGGGCCTATAAGCTATAAAGTATACCCCTAAAGCCACGCTATACCCGTATATATACCGTATATATAAGCATAATAGCTACGAAGCATACCGCTAAAGCTATACTATACTAGTATATATAGTATATATATAAGACTAATAGGTACTCCTTAAAGTATACCGCTAAAGCTATACTATACCCGTATATATAATATATATATAGAGTTTAATTATAACCGCCAAGGTTATATAGAGATACTAAGCACTACTAACTTACTATTTACTTATTTTAGCTTAGTAATACTTTGTATAGGTAAAGCGTATATACTACCCCTACTCCTCCTATACTATACGGTAAGAAAAGTTTTATTAACCCTATCTGCTTTCTTAACTAGGTTCTAGTAAAAACGCTTACTAAGTTATATTCGATACTGATAAGAACTTTTTACTAGAGATAGTTTGATACCTTTATAAACTTTTTCGATACCTATATAAACTATATACTCCCCTTACCTTAGCTAGGAAGGCTTATAGGCCTAGTTTCTCGGATTAGCTCTAGGTACGTATAGAGCTCTATATTTAAAACATTAAAAAAAGCATTAGAGTAATTCACGATTATATATAGTAGAGTATATATAGTATTCTAAACCGGTAATTTATAGGTCTATATCAGAACTATAGTCGGAATATCTAAATTATATAGTTAGAGTATATAGCCTTATATAATAATACCTATATTATATACTATAGCATGCTAGACTTTAACGTAATAAAGGGTTATATTAAGGAGCTTATTAACTATAGCGGCAGGACCACGATATATATAGTCGGCGACCTCTAATACTTAGCACGGGCCTCCCTGCACTTATAGTATAATATATATAGCGCGCTAGACTTATACCCTTAAAGTCTAGAAGAATAGAATGTAGATAATTCCGCGGTACCTTAACCCGATTATTCTAATAACTCCCAGGCACTATACATCGGACTAGCACGCTATATCCTCCCATAAACCGCACTGAACAGAGTTATCACCCAGGAACTCGATTTCGATACGTCCCATAGGGCGGTGGCTACCCAATCGCTCAACCACGAGCCATAACGGATCACATCTAAGGCGATCGGGCTCAATGTCGAACTCCGGTGTTTGCAGTGCAGTGACAAGCTCTCTGAAATCACCACAACCCGAAGTTGCCAGAATTTCCGCGTGCGGGCCGCGCCCATATACAAGAGATATCCGGATTCCAGCGCCTGAAGGTCTTAATCCGATCTGGCCCGGCTGATTCGAGGAACGCGCTACCACATACGCCCTAGTAAGGCGAGTCGTGGTGATTCTCGCTTGTTTTCTCTCTTCTCCGGCCGCAAAAGAAAGGACAGGGACACGAGAACAGAAAAGTCCTGCGCCATCGCCTGCAACCGCCGACATTTTGCACTCGACCATGGAGCCAACCCGCATGGCAAAGTCAGCGAATTGCCCCGACTCGAAAGTTGAACATACAATGACGTAGGTACCAGCTTCAACCTCCGGGACATGCATAAAAGCACTACCGCAGCGGTAATCTCCCGAGCTTGCCACTACATCTTTCTTTCCGATTGATATGACCCGTTTGCCCGGGGACCATACAAGGTCTAGATGAATGGCCAGATCCCGGTTCGCAGTCGAGAGCAAAATCGAAAGTGGGGTTGCTGTGGGTATCGATATGCGGAACTGAGGATTTTGTGAGTAGGTGGGAGAAGATGCGTTGCCACCGGCGCTTCGCCTGGACCAGGACCCTGTAACCTCCTTGAAGTGCTGCAGATCTTCCCTGGCCGGCTCGACCTCCAGTGGCTCTTGGGAGAAGAACGAAAATGTACACGAGTATCTGTCGAGGGGTAGATCCTCGTGTGTCATAATAACAGTGTAAGCTTTCCCCGCATCCACAGCGAACTTAGCTAGCGTCTGTGGTGAGTCGACATAGGGACCCCGGTACGACGCTACCTCTGTGGCTTGCACTCTCTTGCCGTCATTCTCAAATATAGAGATGCCGGTATACCCAACACGTTTGGCGGTTGCTGCGAGAGAACCTGACCGCGCATTGCGTGTTATCTGAAGCTCCTGGTCCGCAAAATGTCTGCTGAGTAAAATCCACGCAACCTCGCTCACGGTCGAACGCATTGAATACTGAGGGTTGTAGGCTAGCGTATTTCTCATGGTCTTCTGCGGGACTTGCCAGGTGAAATGGTGATCTTGACGGTGGCCAAAGCACGTAGGGTCCCAGTTGAGGTACATCGACTCAAAATTCTGAGCAACTTCTTCGAGCGACATCCAAAATGTGCCAGGCAGATGTGGACCGTTAGTCTCCTCGAAGTTTGAGCCGACAGGTGGGCGTCGCGCTGTCCTTTGGTCTGCGTCACGGAACCCATCTCCGTTCCATATAAGACCGTCACACCACGGGTTTTTTACCAGTAGTCGGCGAATACCGTTTGACTGACTCAAATCCAGAACGGCATAGTCATGCTCACCTACTAAGCCCAGAGCCTCTTCTTCTGATGGCGAAAGACGACCAGTGCCTAAAGTGAGGATGACCGTGCTGGATGCGCAGCCTCGAACCATACGACCCCATGCCTGGTTGAGATCGATGTCCTCGCTACAACATACTATTGTTACCAAGACACGCGATGCGAGTTGTTGGGAGTGACACATGGCTGCGCTTACCTCTGGAGAAATAGTTGTTCGGGTATCCAGCCAGTCATCACCCAAAGATCGGTTCCGGAGTTGCTTCCAGGGAAGTCATAGCCACCGCGCACTTTCAAATACGCCTTCTCCATGAGCGCAGGCCAGAGGAGATCTGGGTTTCGGCGATCGACTACATGGAGGCACCGATTCACATGTTCTTTTGACGTTGGGAGGCGGTCATCCACGACAACTTTTCGGAAACAACCGTTAAAATGCATGCGGAAAATATACGTGCCGTTCTGCGATACTTTTGGTCGTCTATTTTCGTGGTCAAATGGAAACATCAAAGAAGCCAGAAGCTAGTTCTATCAGTCTAACTGATACGCCATGATGAAGTGGATGAGACTGAACTCACTGGCTTTTTGTTGGCGCCAGCCACGAGTATGTTCATTGCCGCACAGAGACTAGCCACGACAGAACAATCAGTCGTTATGTCTTGCACAAGATCGCAGGGGCCACGCAGTGCCATTAGCTTTTCACTTGGATCATTGGCAGCAGATTCCGAATGACAGAATAGCGCAGGTCGCTTCCAGCTGTTCAGAATGTCACTTTGGTGACGAGACATGGTATAGGTAGCCGGGTCACTACGAGGCATAACTGGTGAGAAAGCCATGAGCGTATACATAGTATGTAACCAAAGAAGAGTACTGACCTAAAGTGCATGCCCCCGGGCAAGGGAAGAAACGTGCCTTCCAGAGGGTCAGAGTCCCAGAGCGGGAAGTAGTTGCCATTAAGTCGAGATGATTCATGGAGAATCGCCTTCTCTTGGGAAGAGATCTGTCTGACATGCAATGGTAAAAGGCTGTTTTTTGCCTCCCTCAACTTGTGTACTTCGGCCAGCGCGACCATTTCAGCGCATTTTCGCCTTAATAAGGCACGATGAGAAGGATTAGTCGCAGCAGCATAAGATTTCATGTATAGTTCTGCTGCCATGATAGCATGGTCCAGCACATGACGTCCCGGCTCAGCTCTTCGAGCCAGCATTTCCTGCTCCTGTCGTCCAGAGTCAGTGGTGTGGCGGCCATGGCCCCTTAGGGATATCGAGGTTCAAGACATCCAAGGTGACTTACCATGGCCTTTCTCTCCATGTTTTTATTGACCTCTAAGAAGGTGTCCAGTCTAATACATGTGAGATTGGGCCTTGAAGCTGCGAGACGCCATGCAACCACAGACAACGTACCCCATGCGCAAAAAAGAAGGACACCAGTTAACTGGACATGTTGGGTGGATAAGAAGCACAGCCGTCCTGTCTCACGTAGTATCGACTACAGCGTAACGGTAAAAGGATAAATACGATAAGAACGGTTAGATAAGAGGTTCCAAATTGATTGTATTGAAGCCATAAAACGTTGTCAAAACATACTACGGGGGACCTATGTTTTTCGCGTAAACGCTCTAAACCGCTCAGAATGCATATTGATCGATAGCTCTTTTTAAACTCTATACGCCTATATATAACCCTATATCGCGTAGGAGCTAGTTTAGGCGTACTATAAATGTAGAACGCGTGGAAATAGACTTATAGCTGCCCCGCGCGCGGAGGAAAAGTCTGATATAGCGTATATGCCCACGCCGATAACGCAGTAAGCCTAGCCGCGTCAAGCCGTATCCACGACGGCTATATAACCCTAACACTATAAATAGTACCCTATTAGCTATAATACTAGCTATACTAATACTCTAAACTATAATAACGCCACTAAAGCCCCTAAAACTACCTCCTAGGCCCTTATAATTAGGGTAAGGTTATTTCGACTAGGCTAATCGTTTATTCCGACTAGTGTCTAGGTGCCGACAGGTGCTAGAACCGCTAATAATCCGGTATATATTAATTTACGTAACGGCTATAGCCTTTAATTAAATTAATCTATATTATAGGTTGACCCCGATATAAAGAATCCGGCTATACTCCGGATCTTCCTAACTACACGCTTAGTTAACGGACCTATATCGCCTAGTTATCGCCACCTTATAGCTAGCCTAGCGTTATAGACTTTTCTCCTTTTTCCTTCTTCCTTCCTTAGTTCTGAATAATCTATTATTACGACCTTACTTAGTGCCACGACCTATAACTAGTCGTTTATATATCTAGAACTAAGTAATATCTATATGCTATGCTAGTAATAGATCAGGATCCTAATACTACTGCCTAGCGACTTATTAGAATTAAATAGGTCACGGAGTGGATAAACTAACAGTTCGAAGAAAATACATAAGCTCTAAATATAAGACTAGGCCCTCTCTATAAATAATATACCGATATTAATATAAGGCTTACTCTAATATAAGGATATTACTCGGAAATACGCTAATTTACAGACCGATAACGCGCGAGAGAAGAAGCTAATAAGCGATAACGCCTATTAATCGAATAGCTTATAGCCCGGCTCCTAGGGTCGCTTACTCTGTAAAACCTAATACCGCCTAACTTAAGTATTCCGGCTCCCTTATAGACCCCGATAATCCTTATACTGATAGAATCTATTATATTACCAGTTTTATCGCTAACGCTATAGCTAATAATAATAATAGCCGCCCTAACCTTAATAGCGGTACCCCGTAAGACTATTAATAGCCTAGCAAAGGTCTTAGGGAAGCGAGTATACTATAGCCTGTAGGCCCTCGCGATACGGTAAAAACTTATAATCGATAATAACCTATTCTAGAATAATATATAAGCTTAGTATACGATTTATAATTACTTAGAGCCTAAAGTATAATAGGTTATATTAGCCTTTTATAAAAGCGACGGACGGGGTAAGCTTATAGACTCTAATAACTTTATAGTATATCTTAATTGTACTTACCTTAACCCTATAGAATAATTATGAGCTACCTAAGCCTTAAGTATAATTCGTTAATAGTCCGATAAATCGTTTACCGCTTTCCTACCTTATTTTAAGAGATAGATCGCCTTTATAGGCGGTATTAAATAGTAAGCTACTATATAGATCTTATTCCTTGAAAGAGCGATTACCTCACGACTTAGGGATAAGCTTATCTCCGCCCGTATCCTTACTAACCACTATACTATATTGGTTAATAGCGTATAAGAGATCGCCGGGAAACTTAAAGGTTATTAGTTTAAATAAAACAACGATAAATAAGCTTAAGAGAATATACCCGAGAAAAAGGATACTAATAGCGATATAAAGGTAGGCGGAGTAAACTATATTAGCAATAGAAAGGCAAGATAAAAGACTCGGATATACTATAACTATAATAAAAAGGGGTATATCGCGCGGAACTATAAAAAGCTAAAGGAAAACTAAGATATAGTCCGGAAGGTTTAAAAAGACTCGCGTAAAGGATCGCGATAAAAGCGGGGATAAATCGATTAGCGAGGATAACTGGGAAAAAGAATAGCTCTAATAAAAAAATAGGCGTTAAAGCCGATAGCCGCGATATAACGGGAGTAAAAGGCGTTTAAAGTATATACTAGTAATAACCTAGTACTTATAATAGCTAAAGTAAATAAATAGCATATCCTCGCCCTTATTAATACTAGTTATAACTACTATACCCTTATAAGCGAATAGTTTACTTAAAGACTCTAATTACCGTTGATTAATAATAATAATATTATTATTATTTATTACTCTGCTCTCGCTTAGCTAGGCTAGGCTAGGCACCTAGGTAATAGTCCTTCTCTGATTTTCGAGGGGAAACCGTGAATAGATAAAAACCCCTACGCTCTTATTATATAAGCAGTTCTATCGTGCGTGGCCGCTACGGTATCGCTCCGCGGCCCCGTTTCTATCGCTATTCGAAAACCGGATCTTACCTCCGGGCTAGTAGCTAATAGGGGTTAGCTAGTTAGTTTATTAGGTACCGTGTCGGGTTATATATACCCTCGGTGCGCTATCGCTATAGTCCCTCGCCGCCGTCCTTTCCTTTATTCTGGATCCGGCGAGGTTATTCTTGCCTCGCCGCGGCGCCCTTTATACCCTCCATCCCTTCTATAGGGGGCACGCCTACCCCCCCCCCTTACTTTTTTCTTTATTTATTATTTTTTCTAAAACCTCCTTTATATACCTACTATTTATAGTGGCCCTTATTTAGTTATATACCTCCCTTACTCGCGCTACGTAGGCTCTCCAGGGTAAGCGCTATAGTATAGGCCGGGTATAGCTACTATTCCCTAAAAGGCGTGGTGACTTATAGGGCTAATCTGCCGCTCCCTTTTCGTATAAACCTCCCTCTTTTCCTCTTTTTTCCTCCTTTCCTCTTTTCCTCCTTTAAACTATCGTTCTTAAAGTAAGTTTTACGTGGTCGGTATAGTATAAGTATAGCCTTAGAATACCCGTATAGGATACCCTAGTGCCGTTCGGCTATAGAGTAGGGGATCTAATAGGGTCCTGGGTTATACTATCCCCGCGCCGCCCCCGCTCCGCCCCCGTAACGCCCGCCTTAGTCTAACTCCCCTACCCCTCTAGATACCTAGTAATAAGACCTTTATTACTAAAGGGGGAGCCGGTACCGGCGCCTATAAGGGTAAAGGGCCGGCTACCCCTTAGCCTTCTACTATAAGTTCCCCGCTTTATTATCGTCGCGCCCGCATTATACCCCTATTTTATATTCTAACCCGGTATAGTCCGCCCTTACTATCCGCTTATCGTTATACACCTCCTATATCGTATTTCTCGCCCGTAATTATTAGGTAGCTTTTTACTAAAATCCGCCCGGTAAATAATCGTATTATATTCCCGCTATGCTCCCGCTATACCCCTATTATATCGCTTTTACTAACCCGACTTAGGAGCGGGCGCTTATTATATTAAGAATATTAATAATAACTATAATAGTAGCTACTACGCCCCGGTTTATCCCCGCTACGCCCCCTTTACGCCTTTACTCCGCTAATCCTCCTATTAAATCCCCCCTCCCTATAATAACGCCGCTACCGCCCTTATCGCCGCTACCGCCGCCGCCCGCGCCGCCCCGATACCCTTTATAGGTTTTCCCCTTCTCTATTATACCGTATACACTATATCCTTATTACTAATCCTATCGCAGAATATCCGTAAGCATTAATAGGCGGCTACCTGTTAGACCCGCGCCCTTTCTATATACCGCGCCGCCCCCGCCGCTACGCCCCCGTAGAGTTATAGTAGTAGCTATACTCGTAACGGCGAGATATTAGAGCTTATCCTCGCTTATCTTATAAGTTACCCCACGCCTCCCCCGTATTAACCCCGCTACTAATATATATTATAGGGTATCCCCCTCCCCTCTTTTAGGGACCCTACTACCTCTACCACTAAGGATAAGGCTAATAAGGATAAGGTTATTCTAGTAGACGGTAGAGTAATTAGCTCCGATAATGCTAACGACTCCGATAAGTATATAGATAACAATATAGAGGAGTAAGTAGGTATACTATAGCGCGGCCGTAGCGTAGCCGTATAACGGTTATTAATAAATATTATACTCTCCCTTTACTTATCTTTATAATCGTCTTCGTAATCGTCTATACCTCCCCTATATATATACCCGAGGTCTTTTAGCACCGCGGGGGCTTTACTACCCCTCTGATATTAATTATCGTGCTAGTCTAAAGTCCGGAAGGCGTCCGGTTTATAGGAACCACTTCGCGACCTTCCCCGCGGTCTCCTTACTCCGGAGCGCTAAGAGCTAGTCCTATTTTATTAGTAAGCGCGCGCCTATATCGGCCGCGAGGCGCTCTTATATCTCCCCTAATATATCCCGGCACTATAACGCGATATATTCCGCTATCTCCGGCCCTTTATTAGTATACTGGTAGCGCGGCGTTACCGTGTCCGGCACGCCTCTTATAAAAAAGAAGTGGTAAAGGCCTATCTTCTCCGTTTATACCTAGGTAAAGATAAAACTCTATAGTTTTATAAGGCCTTTATACTTCCTAAGCGCTACGCGGTCGAATTAAGGCGTTTACACTACGGCTACGCTACTATATTAGCGTAGCGAGGTACGCTTTTACTAGTACGCTTATTCCTCTTAGAGGCGCTAGGCTAATTCCCTCCCGAGGAGCTAGGACTCGACTTCCTACTTCTATACCCCCTAAGACCTTAAGGAAGGCCTAACACCTCCCCTATATCTTCTACGCTATATAGCCGCTTCGGCTACTCGTTATACCTAAAGTATCGCTTACTCTTTGTAGGTGCCCTTTACCTATAGTACCGCTCGCGCGGTTAGGGCGTTATAGTATAAATTAAAAGGGGGGACCCTCGCCTCTATCTTAATTACCTTTATAATAATAGCCTAATATATACTAGTAATAATATATAAGCACTACGCCTACTTACTAGCTAGTCCTTTTAAGACTCTGCTCGGCTTCTCCCTTTTTCCTGTTATCGTATAGAAGGCCGGGGCTATATATAGTATAGCGCTCCGGACTATTATTTAGTATAGTTTACGCGTATACCCGATACGGTAGCCCTATACTAACACTATAAGGCGTATAAGGGCGTATTTTTAGGTAAAGAGTTTAGCTTTAAGTTTTCGGATATAAGAACGGAATATAAGCTTCTAGTCGAGGATAACCCCTAAAACCTCTATCTCTCTAACTTACGGCGCCGGTACGCCCTTAAGGCGTAGCTAGAGCGGTAGCGGGTTTTATTTTCTCGTAAAGTGGAGAAGCTTATGCTTCTATAGCTTAAATTATAGTCCGCTCCGTTATAACTAGCTTTAGTAAACCTATTATACCCGTTTAAGGTACGCCCATAGTATGGCCTTATTATATTTAAAGGCCACGATATTCGTCTTATTGGTAAAGCCGACTACTATAACCCGCGGTATCCGGATTAATTCCTAGTAAAATATTCCGATAAATAGGATAAAGAGGATTAAGGAAAGGGGCGATCCTTAGGGGACTCCCGCTTAGATATCTACCTTATACGCCGTGTCGCCGTTAAAGCGTAGGCGTACCGTGCGCGCTATAACGTATAACTAGGTTTATTTTATAACCTAGTCCGGGAAGCCGTATTAGGCGAGGACTTCGAGGAGTTTTTAGTATAGTACTATATCGAAGGCGCCCTAGACATTAAGCTTTAATTACGCTACGGCCCTACTATATTCCTACGCGGCGTATACTCCCTCTATAATAGCCCTAACTACTACTATTATATCGCGGTGTCTTTAATTACTTATCTATCCGGTACGGAGGAGTCGGTACTCCTCTGCTACGGTTATAATTCTCCCCGCTATTATCTTCTTAAGGACCTTCCCCGTTACGCATAGGAGTAATATTAGTCGTTACCCTAAGGCTATTATATAATCTTCCTTTAGTTTACCCGGTTTCTTAAGTATTATTACTTTTACGGTACGGTATTATTACGGGAAATATACGGCCTTAAGGCTTACGGAGAAGAGTTATACTAGTCGATTATAGAGTAGTTAGCTATATACGAGTAAAAATCTATTTAGTAAGCCGTCCTGCCCGGGTACTTTTTACTTTACTATTTATTATATAACCTACTAGACCTCCTTTTCTATAACCTCTTATATAAGTAGTATTACCTCCGTTCTTAGCGCGCCGCCGATACGTCCGCTTTCTATAGGGTATAGTAGGGGGAAAAACTTCGCTATAAGGATTATCGCTTTTCCGTTATATATTATCGTGACCGGTCTACCCGCGCTACATTATAGGGGCGGGATAAATAGGAGGTTTAGGGGTAGGTAGCTTACCGTCCGGGCCTAGCGTTATAGTGCCTAAAGGCTTTTTTAGTCCGCGGCTATCGTATTAACGGCGCCGCGCTAGCTTTTCTGTTTCTTTACCCTAACTAGTATATCACGATATTTTTCTACCTCCTTAAGTTTATCCTACCTACCGCGCGACCTCCGCCCGTAATAGCGCCGTATTAGCCTTATTACCTCCCTATTCGCTTTTACTATTTCCTGCGTTTACTATAGCGGTCTATCGCGGAAGGCGGCTAGCTCGCGGCGCGGCGCTATAGCGTCCGCGATATTAATAAGGTCCTATAGTATCTAGCTTATAGCCTAGTCGATTACTTCCGGGGTAAAGGGTATTTCTCTATAGTCTAGCCTTTAAGCCTCTCTCCGGGCCGCTTCGCGGTCTAACTTCCTCTACCTTTATCCTTTACTAGCGATACACTAGCACGGCTATACTGTATCGATATTAATAACCTAGGCTATATAGTCTAAGCCTATTAGGTCTAGATTATCCTCTTAGTATACGTAGGTTAGGTCTACTAAAACCTAAGTAAGGGTAAGTGTGCTATATTATTAATTAGTATTAGCCGAGGTCCTAGTAATATATTCTTTGGGGGTTATAAGGTCGAGTTATTATTAGTGCGCGAGCGTAATATGGTCCTCCGATTATCTTTTATATCTATTATATCCGTTCTAAAAGGGGTTCTTTAGGTTAAAGTCTTTTACTAGGATAATACGTTACCGCTCCGGTTCCGCCGCGAGACTATATATTAGGGTCTTTTACTCTCCTCCTTAATAGTATAGTAAGTATACTACCTATACACTTATCTCCTACTATTATATCCTGACTCTAATTATAGCCTAGGCTTAATCCTCGCCCGCGTGCTACGTAAATATAGCAGCCCTATACCGCTTATAAATATAGAGTAAAGCGCGCCCACTCTCCTATACTATCCTATAATTATATCCCCTTAGGTAAACCGGGTTCTTTCTTTTATCTAACCCGGGCTCTATTACCGCTATTATATTATACCCGTTATAGTTACAAAGCGCTTAGTATACTTTATCCCGCTATTCCCCTATATTCTACTAAACGATTCTAATTACTTATCTTAGGCGGCTACGCCGCGCTCGCTTTACTCTATAGCTACGCTTTAGGTATAGCCTTAGGGTAGGGCGTAAGGCTTCGTAGGGGCTAGAAAGTAGTATTAAAGGCGAGGAACCTTATAATTAGGTTACTTTCCTAAGTAGGCGCAGAGAGGGCGGTACGCGATCTAAAAAGGATATTCCGCGACCCTAAGGGGCGCCTTTTTTATTTTGTCTTTTTCTCGGGCGGTTCGGAGACTATTATTATTTCTTACGACGCCGCGAAGATACTACGCTCCCTCTCCGCCCTATATTTCTCGAGTTAGCTAAGGTCGAATCCCCTTACCCTATTAGTATATACCTCCTTAGTCCACGCCCTCTCCTTTACTGTATTCGGGTATTCATTGTTAAACGCTACGTATAGCCCCTTATAGGCGGTATAGCGCCGCTTTTTCGGGTCTATCTTAGCTTAATATACCGCGAAGCCCCCTTAGTACGCCGACTCTATCCCGCTATAATACCCGTATAGCGTTTTTATTACTTAGTATTAGCCTGCTTTATATCTAAAGTCAAGGCACTTAAAGCACCGTTATAGGGAGATTTTAGGGTTATAGGATTCCTTATTATAGTATCCGTAATTAAAGAAGACTCCTTCCTTTATTAGTCGCTCTATATCCTCGGAGCGGGCGACCTTAATAATTAATAACGCTATCCGCGCTACGTTATTCCTAGGTTTCCTAGCTTTAATCCGGGTAATCGCTATATTATTCTATAGTCGGAGTTTTTATAATACTATATCGGGGTCGTTAACTAGTAGCTACGCTATTAGTATTCCTTTTACTATAACTTAGTATATTTTCTCTTATATTATAGCTCCTATACTAAATACGCCTTTAACCTAATTATTCGTATTCGCTATCTACTATTTATTCCTATACTTAAACGTGATAATTATGTCGCCGCTTAGGAGTTATCGCGCGGCTATTATATCTACGCGGCGGGCGACTTAATTAACCGCTTTAGTAATCTCTTATAGGGTTCGGCTTTTAAGGTCGGTCTTAGCGTCTCTGTATCGGACTATTAATTCTCGGGCGTATCGGGTAGGTATAACCTTTATTAGTGCTATCTCGATATATTAGCGCTACGCAGGTATACTCCTTATTACCTAGGCGTAGGTCTTAGGTCCTGCTACCCCGAGTAATTCCGTTAATATACCCTTAATCGCTTATTAAATTATGTTAGTAAGCCTTTTAATCGTAAAGAGGGGTATATTATTACCGGGTTATTAGCGTAGCGGCTTCCCTATAATAATCTCGTAGTATTACGTTTAAAGGATTTTCTATACTAGCTTTAACGCCATATCGGCGTTTACTCTATTAGCTAATAGTCCGGAAAATTAGGTTTATAGTTTATATAGTACGCCTTCGGTACGCCCGCTCGGTACCTAGGATCTTTAGGGCTCTCCCGGGGCTACGCGCCCCGGGTTAGTTCTAGTTATCGTATTCTAGGCGCTCTATAGTGGTATACTAGTATCGCGTTCAGTTAGCCCTACAGGCCGCCCTATAGTATATAACTCACCGCGCCCTCTACGGCCTCGCTACGACATCGGTCTCCGGTGCTTTTAAGGGCGTAGAGTCCGAATCCGATATCAGAATTGGTTTTATCGATAATACGGCACCTTAGAGCCACTTTCGGCTTAACGATACTCTTTTATATATTTGGATATTATTCCCGTTAATTAATAAAATAAATCGATTACTAAATAGCTTCTCGGAAGCTACTAAGACTATTAATAGCGCGGGGATTACTATCTACGAGCTTAAGATTAGCGGCTACCCGTAAAGGATATCGTATATATAATACCCGGGCGTAATTAAAATATATTTCTCGGGAAGCCCTAAATAGAATAAAATAACATAACGAATTACGTTAAGGATAAACGGCTTTATTATAAAATAGCCCGATTAAATATACGACTTTATTATAAAAATAAATCTACTAGAGTATAAGCTATCCACGATACTTATTTAGTGACTAGATCCGTGTTCGCGGGTATTATCCGACGATTATAACGGAAGGGCGAAGAAGTCTTAGTCTAGGGAGTAAGCTTAAGGGATATCGAAAAAGCGTTATATAAAAAGTAATTAGCGGACCCGAAGGATTTTATACTTATAAAGCTATTATAAGAATTCGACGACTTATTTACGCCTAAAAAGGCTAACTAATTGCCGTTATACCGAGTAGGAGTCGATTATAAGGTAAACCTTATACCCGGAAACGATAATAAGAAATTATCGCTCCCCTAAGGGCCGCTCTATAATATATTAAGAGAAGAACTCTTAGTATTACGGAAAATACTTACTAACCTAATAGATAAGGGATTTATCTATACTGGTAATTTAAAAGCCGCGGCTCCTATCCTTTTTATAAGGAAACTAAGCGGAGGACTTTATTTTTATTATAAGTATTAAGTATTAAACGCGATTACTAAGTAAGACTATTATTTACTTTTTTTCATCGCTAAAATACTATAAAACCTAAGCTAAGCGAAATAGTTTATAAAGCTTATTATAATTATTACCTTTTATAAGATTAGAATAGCCTTAGGATATAAATATAAGACTATATTCTAAGCTCGGTTTAGGCTTTTCGAATAGCTTATCTATCTATTCGGCTTAAGTAAAGCCCCCGCAACTTTCTAGTAATATATTAATAAGATATTATAGTATTTCCTAAATAACTTTATTACCGCTTATATCGATAATATCCTAGTTTACTTTAGTAGGAGTTAGGCCGATTATAAGGCGAAGGTAAAATAGGTACTCCGCGCGTTTACAGATACCGGCCTAAACCTAAATCCGTTAAAGTACGAGTTGAGTGTAAAGATAGTAAAGTACCTAGGATTTATAATTACCGCAGGGAAAGGCGTATTTTACGATCTAAAGAAGTTATAAGCTATCCGCGAGTAGGAAACGCCTATAACGGTTAAGGGCGTGCAAAGCTTTCTAGGGTTTACGAATTATTACCGGATCTTTATTAAGGACTTTTTGGGGATCTTTACCGCGTTAATAGTATTTACTAAGAAAGACTATACCTTTTAATAGGGTCCCGAGGAAAAAGCGGCCTTTGGCGAGCTAAAGGCAAGGTTCTAAGAAAGACTAATACTACGATAATAGAACTTAGTAAATAAGATACTTATTAAGACGGATTACTTAGGGTTTGCCCTTAGGGGTAGCCTAATATATAAAAACACGGATATAAATCCCTATATAGTCGTATACTATTCTTATAAACTTAATAGAGTAGAATATAACTACCTAGTCTATAATAAGAAAGTATTAACGATTATAAGTTATCTAGCGATATAGCGGGCTAAGCCTATTAGCTATAAGTAGTTTATAGTCCTCTTCGATTATAAGACCCTTAAATACTTTATAATAAAGTAAACGCTTACTAAGCAACAAAGCTATTAAGCCGGTAAAATTATATAGTTCGACTTTATACTTAAGTATCGGAAGGGGAAAAATAACGCGATAGCGGACGCCCTCTCGCGTTAATAATACGATAAGCCCTAAGATATAATAAACGAATAGGAGTTATCTTAGTATATCTAATTAATTCCCGATACCGCGATTCTACCTAGTATTCGTTATATTAATAGCGGTTAAATAATCTTCGAGGCGGACTAAAAGCTATGACGATTATAGGATAAAACGCTTATAACCGATAAATAGTATTAAGGAGCCCTATCCGTGGTCGCTAAAGCAGAATAGTAATTCGTATTATTATTAGAATTAAAGCTATAAGTAGCTAAGTATATAGTCTTTATAACCGGGTTACTATTATTCCGTGACCGGATTTAGGTGCCCGGGTTTACTAAGGAGTTAACGTTATAAAGGAGGATTATCTAGTTAATTTACGATTTAGTAATCGGAGGATACCCCGGATATAAAAATACTATCCTCTTAATAACGCGTTACTTATTCTAGCTAAGGATAAATAAGGATATCCGATAATTTATCCGGAACTATAACGTTTACGGAAAAGGGTATATATAGAGAAACGCGAAAAAAGGCCTTTTACGCCCCCTCACGGTACTAGAACTAATACGGAGTAACCTATTAATAGACTTTATAATAGACCTACTACTAGCCGGCGAGAAAAAGGCGCGCTACTTTTAGGTTATTATAGACTATCTAACTAAGACTATAATATTAGAAGCGATAAAGATGATAAAAGCTAAAGCTTATACGGAATAATTCTTATACTATTATTTCCGGTTCTACAGAATACCTAGGTCGATTATTAATAACTAAGGTTTAAACTAGATAAGCAGGTTCTAAAAGCACTTTTATAAGCTTACACGGGTATCGTGTAAGCTTAGTATACTATATTACCCTTAGACTAATAAAGTAATAGAGTATATAGACTAAGAAGTATAAGCTTATTTATAAGCTTTTATCTACTACGCTTAGAATAACTAGGATCGCCTATTACCTATAGTATAACTAACCCTAAATAACCGCGAGAGCTCTATAATAGGGTTTAGTCCTTTTTTCTTAGAAGATAGCTATTATAATAACCCGATCTAAATAACCGAGGAGCCTTTTATAGAACCTAGAGTATTAACGGCCTATAATCTACTACGCCGCTTATAAAAAACGACTAAGTTTGCCTAGGCCGTGATCGTATCGATATAGCTTACAAATAAAGAGTCTACTAACTAATATCGTATACCGGCTAAGCGTTTTATAGTTAACGACTTAGTCTAGCTATTATTAGCTAACTATTCGACTCCGCGACTATTATATAAGCTTAACTAGCTTTAGCGTAAATACCGAGTTATAAAGGTAATTAGCCTATATATAGTTAAGCTCACTATACTATTATAGATCTACCCCTAATTCTATATAGACTTATTACGTCGCGTGGGCGATAGCCCTTTTCCGGGATAAGTAGTAGATAACCCTTAACCACCGTCTATTTAAGAAATAACTAATAGTAAAGAATAAGAAGTTAGGGAAATCCTTTACGTAAGGATAAGGAGGCGAGGTAGGGAATTAAGACGTAAGGTACTAGTATGATAGGTAGGATACTATAAGCCTATATAGGAACCGCTAGAACTATTAGCGTAAACACGGTTACTTAACGAGTTTAAAAGGAAATTCGGCTTAGTAATAATAAATAATAGACTATTAAAGACCTTTACGCTATTATAATATAGGAGCTAATATATAAGCGATTATATCGTGATAATTAAAAGGGAGTAAGAGTCGGATTTAGTTTAGGCCGGATAGGCCCTACGCCTTAGCTATACTTAATAGAAGCCCAGATTAATATCCTAGGCCTTGAAATCGCTATCCTCGGCATTATTAATTTCCGTAAAAGTCTTACCCTTATTGCCCCGCTATAGGTTAGAGTCTGTCTTCTTAACCTTATTATTATCTTTATTATCGCCGTTATCGTGGATCATAACCGTGCTAGCGATAATTATACCTATAAGCGTAAAAGCTCGCCTATACTTTATATATTATTAAAGTTCGGAAATTATAATATTAGCGCGACCGAGTATAAGTATCTCCTTAAATAGCCGAGTATACTCCCTTAGCTTTATAAGACTAAAGCGCCTAAAGTCTTTATCCGATAACGTTAACCCCGATAAAGGAGTAAGAGTAATAGGATAAGCGTTTTTTTCCACTACGATATTAGGAGGGACTAGGCCCGAAATTACTACCTTACCTATAACCTTATAAGGAGGAGATAAGGCTAGCTATTCCGCCTTAGTAATAACCTCCTCCGGAGGCGATACGTTTAGTCCTAATACTATCTTTTCTACGACCTTTAAAGGAGGAGAAAAGACTAGCGTAATTACCTTATTAATAACCTCTATTACTAAAAGAAATAAGGCTAGTTTAATTACCTTATTAACGACCTTAGAAAGAGTTAATAAGGCTAACTATAATACTATCTTTTCTTAGACCTCTTAAGGAGGAGAAAGCGATAGCGCGATTATTATACCGGGAGCCTCCGCGGGATATATAGCTATAAGTAATATCGCTGTTATCGCTTCCCTAGCTATAAGGGTATCCTAGAACGCCGCGTAGACGTTAAGATACGGTTCTTACTCCTAGAAAACGGTTAGCGATACGGTTATAACCTTAGAGGGGGACGAGGTCTTATAGGGGTATTCTTATTATTATCGTTAATAATGGTAGCCGTCTCGAATAACCTCTACGTATAGCCTTTAAGGTATACTAAGAGAGGAGTATACCGGTATATCTTCGTAGAGTATATATAGTATTTCTTCCCCCGATTAGTCTAGCTACGATAAAGGCGCTTATACTTTCTATTAGCGATATCGCGCGTATAAAGGAGGTATAGCTTAGTACAATCGCTATTAGGAGCGTGCTTAGAACGCTAATTACCCGCCTATTTCTTCTTCTTAGGCGGCGGCGATGGTATTAACGCGAACTATTATACGGTTAGTATCGCCTTAAGGCGTAAGAGTATTATACTTATATCGTTATTAGGGGTACGCTTATTATTATTATTACCCTTATTATCGCCGGGGGCTAGCGCTATCTATAAAATAATAGAAGTTAGCGGAGGGTACTTTATAAATAGATTATAAGAGAGAGCCGACTTACCTTAGACGGAGAGCTCTTAAACTAGCCGAGTATTGATAGATATTAGCTAGGAATAAAGGAGTTAGAAAAATCGTCGCTACGAGGAAGAGCGAGTATATACGGAATTACTAGTATTATTATTATTATTATTAAAGTTATAGAGAGAAATAAAGGAAGAGGAAGTCTATAAGAAAAACAGGGCTAATATATCTACGGATAGATCTATACAAGGAAGGCCTATATTACTATTTTGGCTATATAAATAAAGATTAGTAGGCGATTTAAGATTTCTTTAATATCGAGGTAAAGGCGAGGTAAAATAAAAGGACACGACTATTCCTTTATCACCGCGACGTAAGGGGGAGCTAAGTCATAACGGGGACGCGCGGTTATATAACCCCCGGAGGGAAAGAGGGGGGATAGTATTACGGGTTAACCCTGATATAAAGGATCCGGCTATACTCCGGATCTTCCTAACTACGCGCTTAGTTAACGGACCTATATCGCCTAGTTATCGCTATTTTATAACTAGCCTAGCGCTATAGACTTTTCTCCTTTTTCCTTCTTCCTTCCTTACTTCTAGATAATCTATTATTACGTCCTTACTTAGTGCCACGACCTATAACTAGTCGTCTATAATCTATTATTATAACCCTTAATTACTACTCTCTTCTACCGCCTTTCCCTAAATAATAATAATAAGCCGCCGTTACCGCGATAGCTTTTTTACCGCTATAGCCTTTCGCTCTCGGCTACGAAGAATTTAACGACCTACTCGCTAATACTAACGACTTCGCTCGCGACCAGGGCTATATTATTGCTAAGCGTCGTGGAACTAACCTTAATAAGGATAGGAATTATCGTCGCTATAACCTTTACTATGATTACGGTAGTAATAGATATAAGACTAATACTATAGGAACACGTCCTTATACTATCTCTAGGAAAACGGGCTACCCTTTTACTATAAAGGGAAACTTAATTAATGATTGCTGGTTTCGCATTATTATAAATCCCGACTATAACCACGAAATAAGGCTTAATATTTCTATCTATCTAATATATTATAAGAGGACCTAAAGCGATAAGAAGAAGCAGGAGATCCACCAGCACTTTACAATAACCCTAGCCTTAGCTCGTGGTATCATAGTGTTAGTAAGGGAGAAATATCCAGACTAGGTAAGTTATTAAAGTCTATATAGCAGTGTTAGATAGGTAGTTATAAGGAGTAAGAAGGTAGTAGCGAGAGGGTCCGAAAGGGAATAGGCGTAGATGAAGTAGTAGTTATGGCTAGTCCGAACGTAGGTAGTCCTAAAGAATCAGAATAATCGCAACCCTCTCTATACTAAGAAGGAGTATTATACGAGCCCTATATACTCCTAGGCTAACGCTAGTATAATTAAACAGATATCATAAACGGATATCTATGTCTAAGCCTAGGCTACGGCTCTATGTAGTGGTATCGGCCCCGGGCAGCCATGGCCACGTTAATACGGGAGCCCGGCCACGTCTATATAGGAGCCCGGTATAGTCCTGTTATAACCTAGCCTTTATCTCCTAAGCAGGGGCACTTAATAGGGCCACCTCGCCCTGGGGACTCCTATCCTTAGAAGTAGCCGGTACCTAATAGGGCTACGTTTCCCGACTATACCCGGCGTCGGCCTATATTCCTACTATCTTTCTATTATTAATCTAATATAATAACCCGTTATAGTTAATAACCCGTTATAGTTCTATTGTAGTCCTATCCTTAGTCCCTTACTCTATTCCTGCTATCTATTCATTATTAATATATAAAAGAACCCGTTATAGTCCTATCCTTAGTCCCCTTACTCTTATACTTTAGCTAGTATCGGTATCCTTTTAATCCATATAAAGAACCGGCGTCGATATCCTTTTAATCTATATAAAAAACCGGCGCTAATATCCCTCTAATCTATATAAAGAGCCGGCGCCATTATATAATATATTTAAAAATAGAAATTTATCTCCGTCTTTCTTATATGCCTTTTACCCTTATACCTTCCTCCTTTATAGACAGGAATAATACCTATATACCCTTTTTAGGGGATATCTTCCTTAACGCCTCTATATCTTTATTCTCTTCCGTTTTCCTTTTTCTTCATACCTCCGATTTTCGAATTATATTAACGTCTGCCGTGTTCCGTAAATTAACCCTTATAGTGTTTTCCTTATAAGACTAAGACGTGATAGGTATTAACGTGTTATAGCGCCCTTATTCTTCTACTTTTTTCTATTATCTTATAAGTATCCTTCTAATATCTCTCCGTCCTAGGGGAAGAAACTAACTTTTATAGCTTTACTAACTACCTTATATAGCTTCCTTAACCGCTATTATACCTCCTAAGGAGAATAATAATAATAATAATAATAATAATAAAAATAATAATAATAATAATAATAATAATAATAATAATAATAATAATAATAATAATAATAATAATAATAATAATAATAATAATAATAATAATAATAAGAATAATAGTAATAATAAGCGGCCGGTATCCGAGCTAGTAGCTAGTAACGCTTCTAAGAAGCATAAGACTACGACGACTATAGCATTATCGTCGTCGACCGCCCCGTATTAAGAGGTAATAGATATTAGGGAAGGGGCTTCTAGGGGCCTAACCCTTAAAGACCCTTACTCCCGCTATACCTGCTAACTAGCTAAGATTAATTTTAGTAGCGCGTTAACGATTATCCATTTCGAGTTATGCTAGTACTCCGGTATAGTCTCCGCTAAGTATACCTTTTTTTTTAGGTATAGTAGTCGTTATTATAACGATCTTCCTACTACGGGCTATAACACGGCTATTTAATTATAAAATGTCCTTATTATTATAGCTATAAAGAATAATATAAACGCTAGCTATCGCGGAAGTTCCTTTTCGGAGGGGGAACCTAATATAGGTATATACTAACTATACTATAGACTATAGCCGTGGAGTACTAGAATATCCTTAAGGCCTCCTTAGGTAAGCTTAAGGGGGAGATAACCTTTACCGCCGCTAATAAGTATTATACCGCTTATTAGCCGAAAGAAGAAGTTAATAACGCCCGCTAAAAAAAGCGGATAAAAGTCTTAAGTATCTCTAGGATATAGCGTTATCGCTTCGCGGGTATATTAATTTATAGGATTAATAGATAGCTATATAGGCACGCCTCGTTATCGCCTTCGAGAGGGTTATTACTAGTATAGTATATAACCCCCTGGTAGTCCCCCCTCTTAATATACTACTATCTTCTCTTCCTTTCCTACTTTCTCTTTCTTAGCTAAACATCCCCCTACCTGCTTCTACGCCCTCCGATCTATTCGCCGATAAGGGTAATACTTTCTAAGGCCCCCTTAGCCCCTATAACGTCTCTAAGTCCGAACCCGCGACGCTTACTCCCGCGTCGAAGAAGAAGTACCCGCCGGCTAAGAAAATGGTAACGCCTAAGAAAAAGATAACGCCTTTAATACCTTTACTAAAAAAGAAGAAGAAGTAGTAGAAGGCTAAACGTCCTATTACTCTCTCGGATAATACGCCGTCCACTAACGGGTAAAAGGTAGAAGGGGATAGTACCTATATAAGTGGAAGCGCTACTACTACGGGGCAGAGTAAGGTATATATAAAGGAGAATAAGGAGCGCCCTTAAGTACCTATACCGTTAAATTCGGAGTTAGAGGGTTACGCCGATAATCTATAACCGGAGTAAGTATCCCTAGTAAGTAAGGGTTACGCCGAGGACTTATATTCGTAGTAGGCGGTTAAAGGTATATACAGAGAATTAGGTAAGGGTTATACTAAGAATATATAATTATAGTAGGTGGTTAAAGGTATATAGAAAAGAAAGGTATATACATTATTATTTATTACTCTGCTCTCGCTTAGCTAAGCTAGGCTAGCCACCTGGGTAATAGTGCTTCTCTAATTTTCGAGGAGAAACCGTTAATAGATAAACTCCTACGCTCTTATTATATAAGGAAGTTCTATCGTACGTGGCCGCTACGGTATCGCTCCGCGGCCCTGTTTTTATCGCTATTCGAAAACCGGATCTTACCTCCGGGCTAGTGGCTAATAGGGGTTAACTGGTTAGTTTAGTAGGTGCTATATCTAGTCGTACGCGCCCTTAGTGCGCTACCGCCACGGTTACTCGCCGCCGTCCTTTCCTTTATTCCGGATCCAGTAAGGTTATTATCCCCTCGCCGCGGTACCCTTTATACCTTCCCTCCCTTTTATAGGGCCGGGGGCGCGCCTACCACCTCCTTACTCCTTCCTTTATTTATTATTTATTCCTAAACCTCCTTTATATACCTGCTATTTATAGTAGCCCTTATATCGTTATATACCTTCTTTTCTCGTGCTATATAGGCTCTCCGGGGTAGGCGTTATAGTATAGGCCGGGCATAGCTACTATTCTGTAGAAGGTATAATGACTTATAGGGCTAATCTGCTACTCCCTTTTCTTATAAACCTCCGTCTTTTTTTCTCCCTTTTCCTCTTTTCCTCTTTTCCTTTCTTTAAGCTATCGTTTTTAAGGTAAGTTTCGCGTAGTCGGTATAGTATTAGTACGGCCCTAGAACTCCTATACGGGATCCCTTAGTACCGTTCGGCTATAATATAGGGGATCCTATAGGGTCCCGGGTCGCGCTATCCTCGCGCCGCTACCGCTCCGCCCCCGTAACGCCCGCCTCGGTCTAACTCTCCTTCCCCCTTAAATACCCCTTAATAAGACCTCCGCTACTAAAAGGGGAGCCGGTTCCGGCGCCTATAAGAGTAAAGGGCCGGCTACCCCCTAGTCCTTAACGATAAGTCCCCCGCGCTATTATTATAGCGCCGGCTCTACGCCCTCGCTTTATATTCTAACCCGGTATAGTCTAAGCCTATTATCCGCTTATCCATCTATACCTTATATATTATATTATTAGCCCGGAATTACCGGAGTATACCCTATAAAACCTCGCCCGGTAAGTAATCCTATCGCATTCTCGCTACGCTCCTATTTCGCCCCCGCTTTATACTGTGTTCTGCTAACCCGACTTAGAAGCCGGGGCTTATTATATAAAGTATATTAATAGTAACTATAATACTTAAGACTACGCCCCAGTTTATCCCCGCTATATCCTTACTACGCCCTTACTCCGCTAATCCTCCTATTAGATCCTTATCTTTTACCATAATGCCGCTAGTGCCCTTATTAACGCGGCCGCCATTACCCGCGATACGCCGACCTCTTTTATAGGTTTCCTTTTCTCCTTTATACCGTATACGTTACGTCCTTACTACTAACTCTATTATAGTATATTTATAAGTATTAGCAGGCCGCTATCCGCTGGACCCGTGCTCTCCGAGTATGCCGTGCTACCCTACGCTAGGCTAATAGTATTAGTATAGTTATAGTTATTACTCCCGCGTAGTATTATAGATATACTCGTAATAGCGATATACTAAAGGCTATCCTCGCCTACCTTATAGATTACCCCGCGCCTCTCCTATATCGACCGCGCTACTAATACATATCGTAGAATATCCCTATCCTATTATCTGGGGACCCTATAACCTCTACTACCAAAGATAAGGGTAAGGGTGAGGATAAGGTTATCCTAGTAGATAGTAGAGTAATTAGCTCTGATAAAGGCTCCGATAAGTATATAGATAATAAGAAGGAGTAGTAAATAGTCGGAGTATAGTATAACTATAATATAGCCGTATAGCGGCTATTAATAAATATCTTACTCGCCCTTTACTTATCTTCTTCTTAGCCATCTTTACGTCCCTTATATATATACCCGAGGTTTTAGTAGTACGGGGGCTTTATTACGCCTCTAATTCTAGTTATCGTGCTAGTCGGAAGTCCGGAAAGCGCCCGGTTTATAGGAACTACTTCGCGACCTTCCCCGCTGTCACCTTACTCCGGAGCGCTAGGATCTAGTCCTATTTTATTAGTAAGCACGCGCCCGTATCGGCCACGACGCGCTTTTATATCTCCACTAATATATCCTGGTATTATAACACGATATATTCCGCTATCTCCGGCCCTTTATCGGCGTACTAGTAGCGCGGCGTCGCCGTATTCCGCACACCTTTTATAAAGAGGAAGTAATAAAGGCTTATCTTCTTTATTCGAATCTAGGTAAGGATAGAACTTTATAGTTTTATAAGGCCCTTATACTTCCTAAGCGCTACGTAGTCGAACTAAGGCGTCTACGTTATGGCTACGCTACTATATTAGTATAGTAAGATGCGCTTTTACTAGTACGCCTATTCCTTTTAATGGAGTTAGGCTAGTTCCCTCCCGAGGAGCCAGGACTTAACTTCCTACTTCTAAGCCCCCTAGGACCTTAAGTAGGGCCTAACCCCTCCCCTGCGTCTTCTACGCTATATAGCCCTTTTAGCTACTTATTATACCTAAAGTATCGCTTACTCTATCTAGGTGCCCTTTACCTATAGTACCACTTACGCGGTTAGGGCGTTATAGTATAAGTTATGGGGGGGAGACCCCCGCTTTTATCTTTACTACCTTTATAGCCGTGGCCTAATACGCGCCGGTAACGATATATAAGTATTACGCTTACTTATAAGCTAGTCCTTTTAATACTCCGTTTAGCCTCTCTCCTGTTCCTATTATTATATAAAAGGCCGGGACTATATAGAGTATAGCGCTCCGGACTACTATTTAGTATAGTTTACGCGCGTCCCTGATATATTAGCCCTATACTAACACTACGAGGCGTATAAGGGCGTATTTCTAGGTAAAGAGTTTAGCTTTAAGTTTCAGGATATAGGGGCGGAATATAAGCGTTTAGTTAAGGATAACCCCTAGGACCTTTATCTTTTTAACTTACGGTGCCAGTACGCCCTTAAGGCGTAATTAAAGTAGTAGCGGGTTATGTTTTTTATAAAGAAGAGAAGCCTATACTTCCGTGGCTTAAATCGTAGTCCGCTCCTTTATAACTAGCTTAAGTAGACTTCCCACGCCTATTTAAGGTATATCCGGAGCGTAGTCTTATTATATACGAAAGCTATAATATTCGTGTTATCGATAAAGCTAACTACTATAACCCGTAGTATCCGGATTAATTCTCAGTAAAGCGTTTTAATAAATGGTATAAAAAGGATTAGGGAAAGGGGTAATCCTTAGGGGACTCCCGCCTAGATATTTATCTAATACGCTATATCGCTATTAAAGCGTAGGCGTATCGTACACGCTATAAGGTATAACTAGGTTTATTTTATAACCTAGTCCGGGAAGCCGTACTAGGCGAGGACTTTAAGAAGTTTTTAGTATAGTATTATATTAAAAGCGCCCTGGATATTAAGCTTTAATTACGCTATAGCCCTATTACGCTCCTACACGGCGTATACTCCTTTTATAATAGCCTTAACTGCTACCGTTATATCGCGGTATCTTTAATTACCTATTTATCTAGCGGAGAGGAGTCAGTACTCCTCCGCTATAGTTATAATTCTCCCCGCTATTATCTTCTCGAGGACTTTCCTTATAGCCCTTCAAAGTAATATTAGTTCTTACTCCGAGGCTATTATATGAGCTTCCTTTAGTCTACCCGGTTTTTTAAGTATTATTACCTTTACGGTATAGTATTATTATAGGACGTATACGGCTATAAGGCTCGCGGAGAAGAGTTATACTAGTCGCTTATAGAGTAGCTAGCTATAGGCGAGTAGGAATCCGTTTAGTAGGCTATCCTCTCCGGGTGCCTTTTACTTTACTATTTAGTATATCACTTACTAGACCTCCTTTTCCGTGACCTTTTATATAAGTAGTATTATCTCCGTCCTTAGCGCGCCGCCGATATACCCGCTCTCTATAGGGTATAATAGGGGGAACAACATCTTTATAAGGATTACCGCTTTTCCGTTATATATTATTATAACCGGCCTACCCGCGCCGCATTATAGGGGCGGGATAGATAGGAGGTTTAGGGGTAAGTGGCTCGCTATCCGGGCTTAGAGTCATAGTGTCTAGAGGCTTTTCTAGTCTATTACCATTATATCGATAACGCTATACTAGCCTTTCTGTTTCTTTATCCTAGTTAGTTTATCTTAATATTTCTCTGCCTCCTTAAGTTTATGCTACCTACTACACGACCTCCGCCCGTAATAGCGCCGTATAAGCCTTATTACCTTCTTATTCGCCTCTATTATTTCCTATATCTATTTTACCGGTCTATCGCAGAAGGCGGTTAGTTCGCGTCGTAGCGCTATAGCGTCTATAATATTAGTAAGGTCCTATAGTATCTAGCCTATAGCTTAGTTAATTACTTCTAGGGTAAGGGGTATTTCTCTATAGTTAAGCCTTTAAGCCTTTTTTTAGGCCGCTCCGTGGTTAAGCTTCTTTTACCTTTACCCTTTACTAGCGGTACGCTAGCACGGCTACGCCGTGTTAATATTAATTACCTAGGTTATATGGTCTAAGCCTATTAGGTCTAGATTATCCCTTTAGTATATATATACTAACTCCGCTACAACCTAAGTAAGGTTAAGTGTACTTATTATTGATTAGTATTAGCTTAGGTCCGAGTAGTATATCCTTTCGGGGCTATAAGGTCGAGTTACTACTAGTACGTAAGCGTAATAAGGTCTTCCGATTATCTTTTATATCTATTATATCCGTCCTAGAGGGAGCTTTTTAGGTTAAAGTCTCCTACTAGGACGGTGCGTTACCGCTCCGGTTCCATTATAAGGCTATATATCGGGGTCTTTTACTCTCCTCCCTTATAGTATAACGAGTATACTACTAGTATACTTATCTCCTACTATTATATCCTTACTCTAATCATAGCCTAAGTCTAATCCTCGCCCGTATACTATATAAACGTAACGGCCTTATACTATATAAACGTAACGGCCTTATACCGCGTATATATATAGAGTAGGGTATGCTTACTCCCTTATACTATTCTATAACTATAGCCCCTCGGGTAAGTTAGGTTTTTCCTCTTATTTAACCCGGGCTCCGTTACCGCTATTACGGTATACCCGCTATAGTTAAAGCGTTTACTATACTCTATCCCGCTATCCCCCTATATTCTACTAAACGATTCTAATTATTTATCTTAGGCAGTTATACCGCGCTCGCTTCGCTTTATAGTTACGTCTTAGGTATAGCCCCGGGGTAAGGGGTAAGGCTTAGTAGGGGCTAGAAAGTAGTATTAAAGGCGAGGAACCTTATAATTAGGTTACTTTCCTAAGTAGGCGCGGAGATGGCGGTACGCGATCTAAAAAGAATATTCCGCGACTTAGGGAGGCGTCCTTTTTATTTCCTCTTTTTCTTAGGCGGCTTAGACGGCTCGGAGATTATTATTTCTTACGACGTCGCGAAGACGCTATACTCCCGCTCCGCCCTATATTTCTTAAGTTAGCTAAGGTCGAATCCCTTTCCCCTATTAGTGTATACCTCCCTAGTCCGCGCTATTTCCTTCGCTTTATTCGGGTATTTATCGTCGAACGCCGCCTATAACCCCTTATAGAAGACGTAACGCTATTTCTTTGGGTTAATCTTAGCTTCGCATGCTATAAAGCCCCTTTAGTGTATTAACTCTATACCGCTATAATACCTATAGAGCGCTTTTATTGCTTAGTATTAGCCTACTTTATATCCGAAGTTAATGCACTTAAAGTATTATTATATGGCGATCTCGGGGTTATAGGGTTTATTATTATAGTATTTATAGTTTAAAAAAGACTCCCTCCTTTATTAATCGCTCCGTGTCCTTAGGGCGGGTAACCCTGATAATTAGTAACGCTATCCGCGCTATATTATTCTATGATCGAATTTCTTATAGCGCCGTATCGGGGTCGTTAACTAATAGCTACGCTATCGGTATTCCTTTTACTATAACTTAGTATATTTTCTCTTATATCGTGGGTCCTATACCGAATACGCCTTTAATCTACTTATTCGTGTTCGTTATCTACTACTTATTCCTATACTTAAATATAAGAATTATATCGCCGTTTAGGAGTTATCGCGCGGCTATCACGTTTACGCGGTGGGTTACTTAGTTAACCGCCTTAGTAATCTCTTATAGGGTTCGGTTTTTAAGGTTAGTCTTAGTATCTCCGTATCGGATTATTAGTTCTTAGGCGTATCGGGTAGGTATAACCTTCGCCGGTGCTATCTTAATATATTAACGCTACGCGGGCGTACTCCTTATTACCTAGGCGTAAGTCTTAGGTCTTATTACCCTAAGTAGCTCCTTTAGTATACCCTTAATCGCTTATTAAATCGTATTAGTAAGCCTTTTAATTATAAGGGGGGGTATATCGTTACCGGGTTATTAGTGCAGTGGCTTCTATATAATAGTCTTATAGTATTATATTTAAAGGATTTTTTATATAAGCTTTAGCGCTTCATCGGCGCTTACCCTATTAGCTAGTAGTCCGGAAAATTAGGTACTTAGTTTATATAGTACGCCTTTAGTACGCCCGCTCGGTGCCTAGGGTGTTAGGGGCTCCCCCGGGGCTACGCGCCCCGGGTTAGTGCTAGTCGTTATATTCTAAGCGCTCTATATTAATATACTAGTATCGTGTTCGGTTAGCCCTAGAGGCCGCCTTATAGTATATAACCCACCGCGCCCTCTACGGCCTCGCTGCGATATCGGTTTCCGGTGCTATTGAGGGCGAAGAATCCGAATCCGATATCAGAATTGATTTTATCGATAATACGGCACCTTAGGGTCACTTTTGGCTTGACGATGCTCTTTTCCTAGTTATAATTCTAAACTAATAGGTAAGGCCGAATACGTATTTTCTAAAACTAAAGGTGTATATAAAGGATTAAGTAGGGGTTATACCGAGGACCTATTTATTATAATAGGTAGTTAAAGGTATATAAGGAGGACTAGGTTTTTTTTCTAATACCTTCCAGGGTACGCCCGCTCGCTACTTTGATTATCCTTACTCGATAGTTCTATAATAATACTTAACCGCTTAAGAAAAAGGAGGAAGGAGAGGAAAGAGGATAGAAGAAAGGGAGCGCTTAACTATTTAAGGGGAGTAGATCGAAAAGAATAGAGAAAGGAGACTTAACGGGTTAGTCGTAGTCCTACGGTACTTTAGTTATATCCTAGTCCTGCGGTGCTTTAGAATTATCGTGGTCCTACGGTATCCTAGGGATATTATAGTCTTACGGTACTCCAAGTATATTATAGTCCCGCAGTGCTCGAGATATATTAACCTCCTGCTTAAAGTAGGTATTAATAAGCTTATCCGGCATATTACGTTTAGGCTCCTATATATTCTCCTTATCGTTATAGCCGGTCTATTTAATATAGTATTAGCGCCGTCTCCCGTAGTAGTAATAGTTTAAGATTACTTTGACCTTGTATTTATTAGAGTCCGGTTCTATATTAACGTGCTATAATTCGGGCACCTTTTGATCACGGGTCCTCTATAATTCTAGTAAGGAAATAGGGAAAACGTTATAAATCCTTATAGTCTTCGGGAGTGCGAGTTAATAAACTAGTCTATATATATCTATAACCTTAGTGATTTTATATAGTCTAATAAACTTATCGCTAAGTTTCTTCGAAGGCATACGCTATTAGATATTCTGCGTGGAGACTAAGATATAGTCGTTAACCGCGAATTATCTTTAGGTCCTCTTATTATTATAGTATTATTCGTATATTCTTTAGGCTTTCTTAATTAGGTCTATAAAGGGGTAGCGGCTAGCTATAAGTCACTCCGTGCGTACCTCGGCCTTAGTTAAATAACCGTCCCCCGCCCTAAGTCATTATACTTTATTAGGACCTTATGGATTATACTCTATTAGTACGTCCGTGGGTCTTTATTATATAGCGGAGTGCCACACTGTATTATAAGTAGATTCCGTAAGGGCTAAGCGGTCTATCTAGTTATCCTATTCCTAGGAGTAGAAAACCCTAAGGTAGTATTCTATATTGTAGTTTTATCTTTTAATCTAGCTATTAGTCTACGGGTACCACGCTATAGATAAGTGTTATTTACTGCCGAAGTAATAGTAACGGGTAGCCTAACAACGGCTTATAAATAAAGACTCTCGGTCCCATATAATCCTATTAGGAACCCCGAAGGTTTAAAAATATAATACCATAATATATCCGTGAGTCCCTTAGTAGTAAGGCTATTACTGATAGGAATATATAACGTGTATTTTATTAGACGGTAAACGATAATACGGATAATGTTATATTTCCTGCCCCTATTATAAATAAGCGGTAGTCCCGTGATAAAATTAATTGAAATCTCCGTGAAAGGATATTCTAGGATAGAAAGATCCGCTAGTTCGCCGTATATCCAATAATACCGAGATTTTATGCATTAGTACACCACGTAGGTGGGTATAAACTTTCTAATATCTTAAGGGAGATAATCCTATAAGTAGAAGTCTAGTACGCGTTTTACTATACGCGCGGCCCGGTAGTAACCTATGCTAGGTTTATTGTAGAAAGCTTATAGAACTTTATCTTATAGCCCTAAATAGTTTAGCACGAATACTTATCCTTTAAAATAGAGGACGCCCTTAATATCTCTAGACGACTATCCCTTTATAGCTATATCGCTATAGACCTCCCGTTACTGGTTATACAAATAGTTTTCGGCTTACCTCTTAATAACCTCTTCTACTAGGGTAGAGTCCGTTGGTGCTATAGGTATATCTGGGTCCTGTATAGTTCCTATACTAATAGTAGCGAGAATAAACTTTTTAGAGAATAACTTTAAGGCGCGGGCCCGATCGGCGATTAAGGACTATTTATAGGGCGTATACTACGGCTTCCGCGAGAGGCTATTAACGGGGTTGAACGTACCGGGCCTATACCTAATCTTAAAATTAAAAGGGGCTAATTCTTCTAGCTATTAAGCGTACTACCCTTTAAGCTTCGGCGTATTAAGAAGTTAATAATAGTTTAGGTAGTCTGTTAGGACTATAACGGGGCTGTAACTATAAGCGACGTAGTGTCGCTATATCCGAAATAATTTAATTATTACTATTAGCTTAGAATCGAGTATGCTATAGTTTAGCTCTACGCTAGGTAACTTTCAGGATATAAATATAACGGGTCTTTATAAACTATCTTCTTACTACCTTGTCACCGCGCTAATGGCGAATATAAAAGTATTAGTTTTAATACGTATAGGTATTACAGGGTCGAGGTATTATAGCACCGGAGGCTCCTAAAATACTAGTCTTAACTATTTAAATACGGTATAAGCATAAGGGAAAAGATATAGGAGCCCGGATTAAGCGCCGTCTAGAAGGTTAGTAAAGGGGGTAGCTACCTTAGAATACTTTTTAATAAAGCGTTTATAGAACCTAGTAAAACCGACGAAGATTTAGATCTTCTTACTACTATTAGGCTCTTCCTAGTCCGGAATAGCCTTAAATTATCCGGGATCTATACGTACGCTATTAGGGCTATAAATAAAACTAAGGAATTCTATATCGCGAGTCTTAAATTCGTATTTATCGGGATTTACGTAAAGGGACTACTCTCGGAGCCTAGCTAGGACCTAATATACGTGCTTTCGGTGATTTTCTAGGCTAATATTATAGATAAGGATATCGTCTAGATATATAATATAGATGGTATCGATATATCCGGCGAGGGCTTAGTTAATATATAATTAGAAGCTCGCGGGGGTATTAGTTAGACTAAAGGGTATTATAAGCTATTCGAAATAGCCGTATTTTGTACGGAACGCTGTTTTCCACTTCTTACCGGTTCTAATACGGAGCCGGTAGTAGGTATTCTTAAGATCTAGATGATTGTAGTACTACGCTGAGGATAAACGGTCTAGGATCTTATAATTAAATAGTAACGGGGTACGGTCTTTAATAGTCACCTAATTTAAACCCCTATAGTCCACGTAGAGGCGTAACTTACTACCCTTCTTAAGGATCAAAAGGATAGGGGCCCTATAAGAACTAGATGATAGTCGGATTTAGCCCTTATGGACGGTGTCTTAGATATATTAGCAGAGGACCTAGAGCTCTTATACGGTAAATAGGTAAATAGGGCCGAAAAGGGGCTTTTTCCCTTCCTTAATTTTAATTACGTAGTCCTATTATTAATAGCCAGGGAGCCGACTAGTACTATCGATATTAAACACGTTAACGAAGTCTTAGTATAGTTTAGGGAGTGATATCGGAAAGGGGGCTACCGAATTAGGGGGGACTACCGGACTAGGTGGGACTACCAGATTAAGGGGGGCTACCGGCTTAGGGGGATAAGGGTTAACTTCTAGGCCTACCCTGGCCACGTATTATACTAATATAGAGGAGGATAGAGTTAAAACCATTATAGTCTCCTTTATAGCTTTCCGTAGTTTTTATCGGTTAAAGATAATATAGAGGTTAGAGCGTTCTAGGGGGTAATTCTAGGTACTAGTCTGCTAATTGATTATAGGGTTAACGGCTATTAGCTAAGGTCGTGCTAGGATAATTCGGGAGTCCTTAGGGTCTAGGTTTATAATATAATATAAAGTTTTATATATTATAGTTTTCTTTGTTTCTAGTAATCGGTCGCGAAGATAAGCCGGGTAACGGAGCCAAGGGTAGATTTCTCTTATCTGTCCGTAATCCCGGATATAGGGAGGGGAGGTCTAGTATAGGACCTAGTCTAGACCTAAAAAGGATTAGTTTAAATATTAATATCGGCTCCCCTATCTAGGAGAGCCGGGGTCTATACATATTCCCTGCCTTAGCGGATAGAAACGTGCGCTTTTACCGGTATAGTAGTATTGGCTACCGCTTAAGGCAGGGTTAATTCCTAGGCTATCCCGCCTATAACACGACCTATTATCGGGCGTATCGGCGAAATAAGTAATTCGTTTAGATTAACACGAGTAAGAGAGGGGTAAGTACTAGTATAATAGCCCTTCTAGTTAAGTTATAGTTAAAGTATATAACAAGTGTAATTAGGGTATAAGGGGGCTTAGCCTAATGCTATAGTTCTCCTATATTCTTAGTGGTTCTAGGCGGGTTCGAAGTCGCCGGTATTCTAAGGAGGGTTCCTTGGCCATGGCTAGTACAAGGGGTATTCGGCTACTATCCCTTTATTAGGAGCTTGAGTTTTAGTTACTTAGCCCTTTTATATTTCTTATTACATTCTAGGTAGGTTTTTAGGGTTCTATAGATAAGACGTAATCCCGGATCAGGGGTAGGACTCTTATAAGGACTATCCAGATTCGTTACTAATCTAGCAAGCGACTAAGGAGTTCCGCTTTTAGGGCTTACTACAGCTAGATAAACTTCGTAAAGGGTTCGCCGGGCTTTTAGTCTAAATAGTTGATAGTTTATATCTATAGGGCGACCTTAAGTAGACGCATATCGTAATTATCGATTTATTCGCCTAACTAGGTTTTTAGGACCCTTAGGTAACCCAGGATAAGTTATTATTATAGGTGTACCGGAGGTAAAATTACTATCTTTCCTTAAGGTACTTTAATAGGGAGGCTATAATATAGTAGTTCTTCGAGGCGTTATAAAGAAGGATATTAAGGTCGATTATAAACCGTTATTTTACCTCCTAGATAAATATCCGGTATTTTACCTATAACTTCCCGTTTTATTTAGGGACTATATAGTTAACCTTCGCCTATAAGGAATAGACCCTAGATCTAGTAGGGGTCCGGGGGGGATTAGTATTAACGTGGCCCTAAATAGTGGACGAGGAGGGGATAGAGGACTAGGTATCTAGAATAAAGCGGCGGGGCTCCGCGCGATAAGTTAGTTAAGTTTACGGTTCCGCGCCTCTAACGCTTTGAACTATTTAATCCTTTCTCTAACCTATATATCGGTTAGCTAATTATAGGGGATACCCTTATAAGAATAGGGTAGGCGGGACGGGGTAAAGGTAATAGGGGGTGCTACGGGCTAAGGGGGCGGGGGATAAGGATTAAGGTCTATCTCTGTGAACGACTAGTTATAGGTCGTGGCACTAAGTAAGGTCGTAATAATAGATTATCTAGAACTAAAGAAGGAAAAAGGAAAAGAGGAAAAGTCTATAACGCTAGTCTAGTTATATAGTGGCAATAACTAGGCGATAGGTCCGTTAACTGAGCTCGCAGTCAGAAGAATCCGGAGTATAGCCGGATCATTTATATCGGGGTTAACCTGTAATACTATCCCCCCTTTCCCTCCGGGGGTTACGTAACCGCGCGTCCCTATTATAGCTCGGCTCCCCCTTATATCGCGGTAATAAAGGAAAAATCGCGTTCTTTTATCTTACCTCGCCCTTATCTCGATATTAAAGAAATCTTAAATCGCCTGCTAACCTTTATTTATATACGCGAAATAGTAATATAGGCCTCCCTCGCGTAGATCCTATCCGTAAATATATCCGCCCTATTTTCCTTATAGGCTTCCTTTTCATTTATTCCTCTCCCTAACTTTAATAATATTAATAATAGTAATAGTAGTTCCGTATATACTTACTCTTCCTTATAGCGACGATTCCTTTAACTCTCCTATTCTTAGATAATATCTATTGATAATCGGCTAGTTTAAAAGCTCTTTATCTAAGCTAAGCCGTCTCTCTCACGATCTTCTTATAAAGCACCCTTTACTAACTTATATTATTTCGTAGATAGCGTTAGCCCCCGGTAATAATAAGAGTAATAATAGTAATAACGTACCGCCGATAATAATGTAGGTATAATACTTTTATACCTTGATGCGATACTAACCATATAATAGTTCGGGTTATTATTATCGCCTCCGCCTAAGAAGAAGAAATTAACGGGTAATCAGCCTCCTAAGCACCCTCCTAGTAGTACTTATACTAAGCTATGCCTCCTTTATATAGGCAATATCTCTAATAGAAAGTATAAGCGCTTTTATTATAGCTAGACTAATCGAGGGAAGAAATACTATATATACTCTACGAAGATATACCGGTATACTTCTTTTTGAGTATACCTTAAAGGCTATACGCGGAGGTTATTTAAGACGGCTACCCTTATTAGCGACGATAATAAGAACGCCCTTATAAGATATCCTCCCCTTTTAAGGTTAAGACCGTATCGTTAACCCCCTTTCTAGGGGTAAGAACCGTATCTAAACGCCTATACGGCACTCTAGGATACCCTTATAGCTAGGGAAACGATAATAGTGATATTACCTATAGCTATATATCCCGGGAAGGCTCCTAATATAGTAATCGCGCTAGCCCTTACTCCTGCTTAGGAGGCCTAAGAAAAGGTAGCACCGTAAATAATCTTATTACCTTTTCCTAAGATTATTAATAAAGGACCTAAACTAGCCTCGCTTCCTCTAATAATAAAGGTCGCTAATAAGGTAATTATCTAGTCTTTTCTCCTCGCTTAAAGGTCTTAGAAAAGATAGCGTTAGGACTAGACCTATCGCCTCCGAAGGAGGTTATTATTAAGGCGGAATAGCTAACCTTATCTCCTCCTTATAAGGTTATAGGTAAGGTAATAGTATTAGGCTTAGTCCCTCCTAATATTTGTTACGGGCTATGGCCCGCGGAATAGTCCCCGGTAGTAGCCGGGACTAAGAAGCACGGACCTCCTAGTAAGGCCTGTGCGATTCTATATATACTTAGCTGTCCGCACACCGCGTAGACTTTTCCCTTCCTCCTTTCCTTCCTTAGTTCGAATAATCTATATTTTCGGCCTTAATACGTGAATAACTTTTAATAAGCCGTTATATATTCGAACTTATAAGATTATAAGCTTCGACGCTTATATAGAAGGAGGTCCTGGCCACTTCGCCCCGAGTCTATTAAGGGGCTAAGGGCAGGTCGTATAGACCTCGTATAACGAGATTAATAAACGTGTGTTATAACGCGTATAAGAAATGGTAAGGATATATATCGCCCCTATTTACGATATAATCACTAGCCTATAAACGGCCTTTAAGAGGTCTTAACTTAACCTATACCTTATATCTACTACGCATCTAACGCTTACCCCAGTCGTCACGCCCTCGCCCTTACCTAGGCCCTTAGAAGTAGAGACTACTATACTAATCCCGCCGCCGCTGCTAGTACCCACGCTCTTATACCGGGTATAATAGGTCGTTATTCCTGTAAAATTTAGTAGGAAGCGTACGGATTATACCGCCTAGTCCTAGGCTATACGACTAAAACTTAAACTCGATAGCCCGCTATTATATAATAATAAAGAGGCGTGGTATTTAATTAACGCGTGCTTAGATACCTAGCCTTGATAAGTGGTTAGTACCTTTTTCAGTAATAGAGGTATAAACGGTGAATTTAACCTAAAGGAATTTATAGCCTACCTTAACCGCACGTATAAGGACTATAACGAATAAGGTCGCGCTACGAACGCCCTTAGAGCGATAAAGTAAAGACCTGATTAGCTATTCGCGTATTTCCTCCTAACTTTTAAAAGGAATCTAGGGTAAGTACGAGGCCACGATTAGGTAAACTATATTAAGATATCGTTCCTTAATAGCGCCCTAAATAATAGGCTATATAATAGCTTAGTTATAGCCGACCTCCCTAATACTTACTCCTAGTAGGTCGATAAAGTATAAATAATCGCGTAGAGATAAAAGGGTATTAGTAAATCGTACTAACCGATTCCTATTACCGGTAAACCGGCTAAAAACGTTAACGGCGATATGATTATAGGTAGAGTTAATAAGGTTAGTAAGTCTAAGGGGACTTAATAGAAACCTAACTATTACGCGAATATTATATATTAGAATTACTAAAAGAAGGGCCACGTCTAATAGGACTATAAGAGTAATAAAGAGACGGTAGTATAAATATCCCCTTAAGAAGAGGAACCTAAAGACGTTCCCGAAGATACCGAAGATTCGGAAAAAGAATAGCTCTAGTGCGAAATCGGGTACCGGAGCCGATAGTGTAAGAGTAACGCGAGTAGGAGGAGTTTAAACCGTTATTACGGAGCGAGTTAGTATTAATCTAAGTAAGAGTTAATAGTAGTAGGTTAATAAACGTTTTTATAGATATAGGTTATAATTATTATACCGCTATAAATAAGAAGTTTACTCGAAAAATACGCTTACTGTTAATCGATAAGAAGAAGCGACTATTAAAAAGCTTCTCGGATAAGACTAAACCGGATAGTAACGCCTATATTATAGTCTTTACGCTAGATATATAAGGGTATACTAAGCGTGTTTCCGCGTATATAATACTAGGTCTAGACTAGGGTCTTTTCCTTAGGCTTTTATGGATACAATATAATAATATAGTCCTCCACGCTAAGGAATACAGGCTCCGCTACGGAGTAGCTAATATCGATATCCGACTTTAGGGCGAAGAGGAGCCGAAGGTAGTATAAGAGATCTATATTATAGTATTAATAACGGAGTCCGTGTTTATAGGATTATATAAACGATTATAATACCGGAGGGGAAAAAGATACGAAAAGGGCTTACGGGCTATATTATTAAAAGATATTAAAAAGACCCTAAGTATAAAGGAATTAGTAGACCCGCGGGAATACGTCCCTAAGAGTATTATATAAGAGTTCGGCGACTTATTTATACCCTTATACTCTATACGCCTACACCTATACTAACGTAACGCTAACTATAAAGTCTACTTATAAAGGGATAGTAGTAGTAACGAATAAGCCTTACCGTAAGGCCTACTCTATAATATATCGTATAAAGAGCTCCTTATATTATAGAAGACGATAACGGATTTAATAGATAAGGGATTTATTCACGCGAGTAGCTTAGCGGCCGCCGCACCTATACTATTCGTAAGAAAGCTAGGAGGCGGCTTTTAATTTTATTACGACTACCGCGCCCTAAATACGATTACTTAGCGAGATTATTACTTACTCTCTCTAATTATAAAGACCCTATATAACCTAGCTAAGGCGAAGTGCTTTACTAAATTAAACGTTATCGCCGCCTTGTATAAGATACGGATAATACTTAGGCACGAGTATAAGACCGTTTTCCGTACTCGGTTTACACTATTCGAGTAGCTAGTATACTCTTTTAGGTTAACCGGCGCGTCTACGATATTTTAGCGATATATTAAGTTATCTCTATATAAGTTCCTTAACGATTTTATCTCCGCGTATATAGACGACGTCCTAATTTACTTAGACGGATCTTATACGGACTATAAAGAGAAGGTATAGCGAGTACTCGGTGCCCTTATAAATACTAGGCTAAACCTTAACCCGAAAAAATACGAGTTTAGCATTAAGATAGTTAAATACCTAGCGTTTATCGTTATAGTAGAAAAAGGGATATCTTACGACCGTGAGAAACTTAAGGCTATTATAGAATAGGAAGCGCTAGTCTCCGCGACTAGAGTACGAAGTTTCCTTAGGTTTGCTAACTTCTATAGGATATTTATCCGCGACTTTATAGCTATTACGGTATTATTTATAGCCCTAATAAAGAAGAACGTCTTATTCTACTAAGGCCCCTTATAAGAAGTAGCCTTTAAGAAACTAAAGTAGAGGTTCTAAGAAGAGCCTTACCTATAATAATAGTAACCCGGAAGAAAGACTTAGCTAGAAACGGATTACTCGGGGTTCGCGCTAAGTAGTGTATTCTTATAAGAAGACGAATACGGATATAGGTACGTTATCGTATACTACTCACGCCGTCTTAACCCCGTTAAGTATAATTACCCAATTCACGATAAGGAGATACTAGCGATTATAGACTACTTATAGGTTTTAAAAGCCGAGCTTATAGGTAGCGGCCAGTTCTAGATTTACTCCGATTATAAAGCGCTTAAATGCTTTATAACTAAGAGAGCCCTAACTAAGCGCTAGAGTCGTTAGGTAATTAAGCTCGCTTAGTACGACTTTATATTAGAGTATAGGCGAGGGGCCGATAATACTATAACCGACACGCTTTTACGTCAAGAATAGGATATACCTAGGGATTTTTCTAATATCCGAGAGTAAGGGAGGTAGATATAGATAATTCCTAATATAGCTATCTCCCCCCGGGGATACCTAATAAGGGTAATATTACTAGAGTTAATTATAGTTTTTAAAGTAGACCCTAACCTATAGCGATTATAGGTTAAAGCTAGGGCTACCGATAAGCGTTATTAAGGCGCCCTTACCGCTATAGTAGTGGGAGAACGGAGTTTTCCCCCTAAGCTAGAGCTTAAAATATAGATCGCCGAGTATAGAATCGACTAAGGGCGGCTAATATTTTATAACCGCTTATAGGTGCTAGGGGATAACGAAAACGGGGCTAGCTACCCGCTATAAAGCCGTCTTATATAAGCGATCTATAACTTAATAGTTAGCGGATACCTAGGTAAGGATAATACTATTACCTGCATCGCCCGTTAATTCTTTTAGCCCGGTATAAATTAAGATATTAGAAGATTCGTACGGACCTATATTATATACTCAGATAGCTATATATAAAGGGGTACGAAAAGAGGATTACTACGCTTACTCCCTATACTACAGCGAATCTTCTATAATATTATAATAGACTTTATAATAGACTTACTACTTACCCGCGAGGGTAAGTATAGGTATTTATAGGTAATTACCGACCGACTCTCGAAGTCGGTAACGCTCGAAGCGATAAATACTATAGATACCGAAGCCTATTCTAAACGGTTCTTACTATACTATTACCGGTTCTACGGAATACTAAAGTCTATTATTAGCGATAAGGGGTTAAACTAGACTAGCCGCTTTTAGTAATACTTTTATAAACTCGCGGGTATTAAATAGCGACTAAGTATTATATACTATCCGTAAACGGATAAAGGTTCTAAACATATTAACTAGGAAATTTAAGCCTACTTATAAGCGTATATCTATTACGCCTAAGACGATTAGAATACGCTATTACCGGTAATATTACTAGTCTTAACTAACCGGGTAAACTCGATAATCTAAATAAGCCTATTCTTCCTATAGCACGGGTACTACACGAACCCTCTCTAAGTTAATAAGACCACGCTAACCGATAAGCGCGAGGCCTCTATATAGGACCCGCTAAATCGCCTTAAGGAAGCTACCTAGTTCGTATAAGCCGCGATAGCCGCTATATAACTACGCTAAAAGGAGTTAGTAAACCGTTAGCATTACCCTGCTAAGAGGTTCGAAAAGGGTAACCTTATATAGTTAGATATCGGTAACTACTCCTCGCCACGGCCGTTAAAAAAGCTTATCTAGCTCTACTATAAGTATAGGGTTACTAAGGTTATTAACTCGTATATGGTAGAGCTCGATATCCCTTCGTAAATCTATAACCGCTTCTATATAGACTTATTATAGCGAGCTAACTATAACCCCTTACCTAGATAAACGATAATAGACCCCTAGCCATTGCCTATCCGTGAAGGGCTAGACGGAGAGGAAGAATAAGTGGTGGAGGAAGTCCTTTACGCCTATAGCTAAAAGCGAGGGCGCGGTAAGGTCCCTAAAGTGCTAGTACGATACAAGAGCTACGTGGAGTTTATGTGGGAGCTATTTAAGAGCCTATAGGAGATATAGACACTTAAGAAGTTTAAAAAAAAGCACGGCCCTATATAGTTCCATAACGGGCCTTTATAATAGTATATAGAAAAGACACGGGGGGCCGATATAGCGGCAAGGAGGATAAGGACTAAACACGAAACCGTATTAGGGTTATATACTATTCTATTTAATTTATAAATAGGAAGGAAATATGTAAAAATAACTAAGACCTAAGCCTAAAAACCACGAAAACGACCTAAATAATAAAAACAGCTTACTCCTCTATAATCTTACCCTCCTTTAGCTCCTCCTCTTATAAGGCTACGCCGTCCTTAGTAATACCCGCCTATAACTCCTTTATCGGCTTAAAGTAAGCCGCTTAGGAGGTCGCGCCTCCCTTACTACTAAGGATGAAAGGAGCTATAGCCTCCTAAGAAAGAGTCGAGATAGGCGTAGCCTTGAAGGCTACCCCTTATTAACTACCTGCGGGAATAGATTACTTAATAGTATAGTCCTTATATATATATACGCTATACTTAACGGCGTAGTGGATATCCTCGCAGATTATACCTAGGTTATTACCCTTATCCTCTATCTTATCGGCTATATCCTTAAGGGTCTTATCCAGGTTAGCTAAGAATAAGGCGATATTATTTAGAGCTTATAGTAAACCCGCCTAAAAAACACGGTTAGTAACGGTAGCGGTAAGGGCGGTAGGGGCGGCGGCGGCGGCGGTAGCGGGAGGCGATAAGGCGGGCGTAGGAGTAATAACAGGAGTAAGAGCGGCGGCGGGAGTAAGCGCGACGACAGGGGCGGAGGGCTATAAAGGACCGGTAACGTTCTTACCCGACTTAGCCTAACCGAGGGTAATTTAGAAATAGCCGTAGGTATCTTAGAACCGGCGGAGGTTTTATATAAGGCGTTAGTACGGAAGTTATAGAGTAAAGAAGGCGCGAACTTATATCGTTATCGTTAGCGTCTTTATATATAGTATAAGCGGTATCATATAGAGCGTTAGCGGCGTTATAGGCGGTGGGCGGGAGCTATATCGCTTATTAGTCGCGGTTACTATATATATAACCGGCACGCTTACCTCGGAATACTTATAAGTACGGTATAAGCACTTATAGGATTTAGCGTCGGCCCTAGCCGCGCTAAAGCCTAACTAGTAGTAATACTCGATACTATATTCCTATTTATATTACCGGGTAGCATACCACGCGTAGGGGGCGAGATAACGGGGGCTTAACGGGTTCTTAGGAGTATATCGCTTCTTAGCGGGGGGGGGGGGGCTAGAGTCTACTTATTATTAGTTATAGCCGACCTTATAACCCGTAATAATAAGGACCGCGAACTTATATCGTTATCACTATTACCCTTATAAGGGCGCTTACTAGATAAGGCAAAATCAGATATCTACTAATAATTAACTACGGTATAGAACTATAAGCGAGGGGCGTACTAACTTATACTAACGAGAATATAGGCGGCTTAAGTGATAAGCTATTACTCGGCGACGTTAGTTATACTATTACCGGACCTATAAGGTATCTCGGGGTTACTCACGATATAAAGAAAAAATAATAATAAAAAAGATAGGAAAAATAAAGACTATAGAAGAGGAAGACAATAGTAAAAAACGAAGAATAGTAGGGTATTTATTTTACAACCCTTCCTACGCTATTTAGGTAGAAGGAACGGCCCCCGGTTATATAGTCGGCAGGTATATCGTTTATAATAAGCATACGCGCCGGCGAGGAACTCGCGAAGACACCACTATATAAGAGCCTCTTTATACTATTTTAGCTTTAAAAGGATCTTAGCTACTACGGATTACCTCCCTTTAAAGAAGCCTTTAAGGGAATCGAATAAAGGAGGCTATTTTCAGATTTTACACGGGGTGGCTAAAGATAATACGAGGTTATTATGACCGCTCGACCACGATATAAGGGCGACCTCGCCGCCTCCGGCGGGGGGGGGGGTGGTGGGGGGGTATATTACGGGCTATAGCCCGCGGCATAATCCCCGGCAGCAGCCAGGACTAAGAAGCACGGACTTCCTAGCGAGGCCCGTGCGATCCTATATATACTTAGCCGTCTATACACCGCGCAGACTTTTCCCTTCGTCCTTTCCTTCCTTAGTTCGAATAATCTATATTTTCGGCCTTAATACGTGAACAACTTTTGATAAGCAGTTATAATATTATAACGGAAGAGAATACCTATCCTACTACTCTCGCTCCCTTATCGGCCGTACCGTTATCAGATAAAGACTTTAAGCGCTTTAGTCTTATAAAGCTAAAGGAGTATACTCGGCTACTTAGGGAGATACTTATACTCGGTGACGCTAATATTATAATCTCCGGACTATAATAATTTGCGGAGCGTAAACGGGTTTTTATACCTGTAGGTACGACTATTACTAGCACGGTTATAATCCCCGATAACGGCGATACCGAGAATAATAATAACGAGGTTACAGAGATCGACTCTAACCTATAAAGGGGGGAAGGGAGCGATAAGGGTAAGACTTTTACGGAAATCGATAATCCCGAGAATAGCGATTTTAAGAAGGGGGGATATTAATCTAAGTCTATATTAAGCGTAGTTAGGGCGCGGGGCCTATCTAGCCTAAACTAAATTTAATTTCGCTACTTCCTAATTATCACAATACGATCGCCTATATATTAATTCCGGTATCGTAATAACACGAGGTCTTTAATATGTTATTATTTATTATCGCCGGGCCGAATTTCTTTTTAAATTTATCGAGCGCTTATATTTATACTAATAACTCTAACGGTTCCTAGGTAAGCTTATAATATCCTACCTATTATACTAGTACTTTATATCTTAATCCCCTACCTCGCCTCTTCATCCTTATATAAAGGATTTCCTCAACTTCCTATTCTTTATTATCGGTTATTTCTTAAATAGGCGGTGGTTAAGGGTTATCTACTACCTATCCCGGGAGGGGGTTATCGCCCGCGCGACGTAATAAGTCTACGTGGAATTAGGAGTAGATCTATAATAGTATAGCGAGCTTAACTATATATAGGCTAATTACCTTTATAACTCGGTATTTACGATAAAGCTAATTATGCTTATAGAATCATCGCGGAGGTAAGTAACTAGCTAATAATAGCTAGATTAAGGTATTAATATAACCTGATAAAGACGTAGCGGCACTAGATCTTTAAGATAAAGATCAGACAAAGAGGTTAGTCTACCTAAACCACGATGCATAACCAAAATATAACTAATAATACTATAACCTTTAGCGAAGAAGCAGATCGGTAGTTACTATTCTGATTAGGGTAACGTAAGTTAAACTAGAAAGATATCTTAAACGTAGAATAAGTAATTATAAAAGAGGTTAATAATTAAAAATAGTCCCTTGATAGGGATATCCGGAGCCTGTGCTTAGTATATGTATGGGAGGTGGATCCCGCAGCCTTGAACAAGGGGGTCATATGACCGGCTGCTAACACCACACCAAAGCCGCATCTACGCGGTTATATTAACCTTAAAACACTTAGCCGGTATACGATATTAGTTAGTAGACTCCTTATTTCTAAGCTATATTAATATAATCGTGGCCTAGGCGAACTTAGTTATTTCCTATAAGCGGTATAATAGGTTATAGGCCGCTAGTACTCTAGGTTCTATATGGAGCTTCTCGGTTATTTAGATCGGGTTACTATAATAACTATATTCTAAGAAGAAAGGATTAAACCCCGTTATAAAGCTCTCGCGGTTATTTAGGGCTAGTTATACTACAGGTAATAAGCGATCCTAGTTATTATAAGCGTAATAGATAAAAGCTTATAAATAAGCCTATACTTTCTAGTTTATACGCTTTATTACTTTATTGGTTTAGGGGCAGTATACTATACTAAGCTTATACGATATCAGTGTAAGCTCGTAAACGTGCTCTTAGAACTTATTTATCTAATTTAAACATTACTTATTAATAATTAACCTAAGTATTCTGTAAAACCGGAAAGAGTAGTATAAGAACCATTCTATGTAAGCTTCGGCTTCTATTATCTTTAATACTTCTACTATGATAGCCTTAGTTAAGCGGTCTATATTAACCTTAAGATAGCGCGCCTTCTTCTTACTAGCTAGTAGCAGGTCTGTTATAAAGTCTATTATTAAGTCGCTCCTTATTCGTTTTAGTACTAGGCGAGGGCGTAAAAGGCCTTATTTCGCGTTCCTTTATATTTACCCCTTTCCGTAGATATCGTAGTTCCGGATACATTATCGGAGATCCTTATGTATTATCAGGTAGAAGAAGCGACGCGTTATTAAGGCGCTAGTGTTTTTATATCCGGGGTATTCTCCGATTACTAAGTTATAAATTAACTAAACGATCCTCACTTATAATTTTAACCCTTTAATAGACCTAGGTCCTAAATTCGGTCGCGGAATAGTAATAACCCCGTCGCGGAGACTAAATACTTGGCTATTTATAGCTTTAATTCTAATAATAATAGGAACTACTATTCTTCTTTAATAACAACGGATAAGGCTCGTTAATACTATTTATCGGTTATACACGTCTTATCCTATAATCGTTCTAGCTTTTAGTCCGCCTTTAAGATTATTTATCCGCTATTAATACTATTAATACTAAGTAGAATTATAGTATCAGGAATTAATTAGATATAATAAGATTACTCTTATTTATAGGTTATATCTTAGGGCTTATCTTACTATTAATATAAGAGGGTATCCGTTATTATATTATCTTTCCCTTTCCGATAATTAAGTATAAAATCGAATTATATAAGCTTAGCGTCTTAACGGCTTTATCGCTAAGTAAGTATTTACTTTATTATAAAATATTTAAGGGCTTTATAGTTAGAGAGGACTATAAACTACCTATAATTAATAAGCTTAGCTTATTACATTATTAGATAACTTATAATTACTAGCATTTCATTATTATAGACTAAGTAGTTATATTCCGCTTCATTAAGCTTATAAGAGTAATATACTATTACGTAACGAATCCCGTCTACGTTTTCATATATTAGGCTACCCCTAAAGGCTAATCCTAAATAATCCGTCTTAATAAATATCTTATTTACTAGGTCCTATAATCGTAGTATTAGTCTTTCTTAGAACCTCGCCTTTAGCTCGTAAAAGGCCGTTTTTTCCTTAGGACTCTATTAAAAAGTATAATTATTCTTAGTAAATACTATTAATGGTATAAAGATCCTTAAATAATCCTAAATAAAGATCTAGTAATATTTCGTAAATCCTAGAAAGCTTTATATACCCTTAACCGTTATAGGTATTTCCTACTCGCGGATAGCTTATAACTTTTTTAGGTCGTAAGATATATTTTTCCCCGCGGAGATTATAAATCCTAGGTACTTTATTATGTTCACGCTAAACTTATACTTTAACGGATTTTAGTTTAGGCTAGCGTTCGCGAGCACACGGAGTACCTATTTAACCTTTATCTTATAATCGGCCTAACTCTTATTAGAGTAAACTAGGATATTATCGATATAAGCGGTAATAAAATCGTTTAAGAAGCGTTATAGTGTTTTATTAATATATTGCTAAGAAGTCACGGGGGCGTTACTTAAGCTAAACGGGTAAATAAGCTATTCGAAAAGCCTAAACCGAGTTTAGAATATAGTTTTATATTCGTATCCTAAGGCTATTCTAATCTTAAAAAGGTAGCGATTACGTTAAGCTTTATAAACTATTTCGCTTAGCTTAGGTTTGATAGTATTTTAGCGATTAAAAGGAGTAAGTAACGGTCTTACTTAGTAATCGTATTTAACGCTTACTAATTGTAATAAAAATAAAGTCCTCCGCCTAGCTTCCCTATAAAGAGGATAGGAGCCACGCTTTTAAACTACTAGCATAGATAAATCTCTTATTTATTAGGTTAGTAAGTAATTTCCGTAATACTAAGAGTTTTTCTCTTAATATATTATTATTATTATTATTATCGATCTTACTCCACTATTCTAAGTAATCTATAGGAGCCTTCCTAGGCTATACGGTCCTTCTCGGGTGGTTATAGGGGGGAAAACCCGGGTAAAACCCGGGGAAAACCCCTATACACTTCCTTAGGTGGAGTAGTGCCGTTACGGGTCCGACGTGGCCCCGGTTTATCTCTGCTATATATCTAGATCGCACCTTTAGGCTAGTGGCTAACGGGAAGTATAGTAGGCTAGTGGTTAGGTAGGTTAGCCTAAGCCGATCGTTAGCGACGGAGTAGGGGCCGAGGGGGTACCGCCGCGCCTCCGCGGTGCGGTGGCTACGGCCCTTTAGCCTTAGCCTCCTTACGTCCCCGAGGATCGTGCCTTTTATTCTTTCTGCTCGGTTAATAAAGAGAGTAAAGGAGGTAAGCGCCTCCTGTCTCCCCTAAGTAAGTTCCTGCTATATCCGGCAGCAGGTAGGGGGAATAGGGCTTTACCCTATTATAGAATTAGATAGTTAATATCCCTCGGGGTCTTCGTGCCTTTTTTCCCCCTCTCTTCTTCCTATAACACTAATAAGTTCGTTATAGGTTTTCTCCCGATCTATCCCCGCTTATAGTACCGTAGGCTTATCGTTATAGCTCTATACTAATAGTAAAACCCTTTAGTTTCCCTCGTTTATTTTCCTATTATAACTAGACTATAAGTACTTAGTGGGTAGCGCCGCGGTGGCGTGGTGGTATGGGTTAACTAGGTAGTATAGTATTACTTTATATATATAAATAATTAAGCGGTAGTAGTAGTATAATATAAGTTCTCCTAGTAGCGTAGCGGTGCCTTAGTGGTAGCGTGCTAATAGTCGTAGATATCGTCTCTCAATAATAATACTAGTAATAATCGTAACCGGTATAAAAAGGGCTCGGTTCGGATTATACTTTATATATCCCCTAGTAGTATCGGGGCGGTACTACGGTGGCTAACCTAAGACAGTTATATTCGTTATAGTAAGCGCCTAAGTATATACCCGGACGATATAGGGGCCTGCTCTAATACTACGGGTATAGGGGCAGCCTATTTTTAGTGTGCTAATAGTCGGCGTCCGTGTAAGGATATAAGTTATATTAATATCGTCGTGGTACCGCAGGTATATCGTGGTAGTATATACTAATTTTTTTCTAAGTCCCCCCCGCTACTAAAAAATAGTAATAGCGTCTTATAGATCTTTATAGGGCGTATATAGTAGTAAAGGCCGCCGGTAATACCGGTATCGCTACTATACATCTCCCCCTTTAGTGCTAAAGTAGTCCTCTATTGATAAGCTATAGGCTAAGGAGCGTTTAGGGACGGCATCCCGGTCTTTTAGCCAGGCCCTAAACCGGGCGCTACCTTCTAGTTATAGCCGTGGCGGCCCCGCGTTAACGGAGGTGCAGGAATTATCTTATTAGATAAGACGTCTAAAGGGTAAGATAGACTTTATTCTGGAGCACCTTATAAATAGCCCTTTTTCGGTCTCCCCGCGGTATTATAGTAGCGGTGGTTAGCTAACCGGTCTTAGTAAGGCCTAGAATATATCGAGAGTAGTATTAGCGCTACTAAGGACGATAAGGACGATAATAACTAGGGCGATAATAGCTAGTGGCTATTAATAGCCCCCCTTAGCGCTAAGCTAATACCGCCGGGGTCCTGGCTTATAAGACCCCTATTAATAATGAATAGATCCGCCGCGTTATACTACCTCCGCCTTAGTCCCGCTTTAGTATTACCTCTATTTTCGTAGGCCTCTATGACTTTAAGGGCGAGGCGAAAGTCCTTAAGCCTCTTCCGTTATAGGAACTACCTTATAACTGCCCCGGCTTCGGTGTTATATTCTAGTACATTATATAAGTCTCCTCTAGTCGTGAGCGGCCTCCCTACGGCACCGAAAAGGTCTTTACGGTCCTCCGCGGTTACCTCCTAGTACTAGAGTACTATATACTCCGCTATTTCCGCCCCTCCGTCCCCGTAAAGGCACCGCGGTAAAGGGAAGCCCGGTACCCTCGCTTTAGCTAGGAATACCCGTAGGCCTAGTTTTTCTAATCTAATCTAGGTAAGTACGGAGCTCTATAGTTTAGGGAGCCCTCTATATTTCCGGAGGGAGCGTTATATCGGGGGGCGGCTTAGTGCCGCTACGGCGTAGATATAGGGCCGTTATACTTCCGCCTAGGCTTAACCCTATTCCCTTATAAGGGCCTTCCGCGGGGGCGAGGTTCCGGCTTAGGCTATTAGGGCGGTAAGCTATACCGTCCACGCGAGGGCGGCGTAGGTCCTATAATACCGGTTCGGTGCCACTAAGGCTCTCGCCGCGGCGTATACTCCGGCTAATATCTTATCTTCTATCCCTTCTTCTTATATCCGAAGCATCTTTCGGGCACTTGGGCTTAAGAGGTATAGGTTAAGCGGGGGAATAAAGGTCTTTTTTTTAAGGACCCTAACCGGCGTGGCTTTATAGGCTCCGGCTACTAGTCGGAGGTATCGGTTCTATACTGCTATAAGTGCCGCTACGGGGCCGTGCCGGGGGCCGGCCCCTATCTTATAGACGGTTAAGGCGTAATAGGCGATTACTAATTATATAACTATAAGGTATAGTCTTTTTACGTCTACGAAGCTATACCCCCACGTTACCGCGCTAAGCCTTAAAAGGGCGTATATTTAGGTGGCTAGGCGGCTTTTTACCTTTTTAGTACTTCGCCGGAAGTTAAGCTTCCTATTAAGCTAAATGCCTAGGAGCCTTATCGCTTCCGCCGCCGGCACCGAAATAGCACCGAGGGGGAGCGGGGTAGGTAAGGGTTAGTATAACTTTATAAAGGGGATATAAACGCACTTAGCTAATTCGAACTATAATCCGCTCGCTATCTCCTAGTCTAGGTATATCCGCTACGCGGTAGCGAGACGTTACCACATTTATACCTCCGTCCTACTAAAGGCGATAATATTTATATTATCGGTAAAGCCTACTATTATCGTTTTAGAAATCCTTTCTAGTTCTTCGTATAGGGTGGAGATATAAAGGATAAAGAGGATAGGGGAGATTAGGGAGCCTTACGGTACGTCTTTATAGAGGTATTACGGGGGGGCCGTTTCGCTATCGAGTAATAGCTAGGCTATATAGTCTTTAAGGAAGCTACTAACTAAGGTAATAAGCCACCAGGGGAAGCCTTTCCTTTCGAGTACCTTAAGGAGGCGAGAATAGGGGATAGTATTAAAGGCGCCTTTAATATCTAGTTAGAGTATCGAAGCGGTGACGCTATAGGCCTAGCTCGCCCTTACGGCCTCCATGGCTCTTTATACTGCTATTTCTATACTTTACCCTATCCGGTTACCTTTTTATCCCTCCGGGAGGAGCCGGTACTCCTCCGCTACGGTTATAATCGGTCGGCTAGTATCCCCTCGAGGACCTTACCTATTATACTAAGGAGTGATATCGGTCGCTAGCCCTTTACTATCCCGTAGTCGGCCAGCGGCCGGCCTTCTTTCTTAAGGATTACCACGGTAACGTGGCGGCACCTTTTCGGGTAGTAGCTTATCTCGAGGCACGCTATAAAGATAGCACTAAGTCTTCAGTATAGGGGGGGTCTATATACTTTTAGGAGCCCTACTAGGAGGCCGTTAAAGCCTAGTACCGCCTAGGGTTTTATCTTCTTAAGGCGCACCTATACGTCCGCTATAATAACGTCTCGGCGGATATCCTACCCCGGGGGGAATTCCGCGCTTAGGGGCCTAAGGGCGGTAGGGAGGGGGGGGGGGTGGGAAGAACTTCCGGTTTAGGACTTTAGCCTTCTCTGCGTGTGTGGTTACCGGGTAGTCGTTATTATCTCGGTGTAGTGGTGGCACTAATAGGGGGTCCGGTAGTACGCCCCCTTTAGTTTATGCCTATTTCTGTAGCCGCTAGAGGAGGCTATCGTCCTTTCCGGTCGAGTAGAGCAGGTGCCGCTAGTATATCCGCTTCGCTACCGCCACGGCCTTATCTCGGCGCCTCTCCGCTTCCTAGAACTCGTTCTATCGGCTCCGGGACTTCCTGGATGTATATCTTCTTAATATATTATACAATAGCCCTTAGGGAAATAATAATCTTTTATTATCGTTTTCAGATATAAGGTGTATCTAATAATCGACTCCTAATTAGTATAGCGGTAATAAGTTAGCCTTATTAGGCGCGTTAATAGGTCGCTGAATTCTCGTAATAGCTTATACTCCGGTAGGTTCCTTATTATAATACAGTCGTATATTTAATCCGGCTGCTCTATAATAAAGCGGTTTACCCTTAGCGTAGTATATTATATTAATCTATTTTATCCAGGGCTTTCTAAGGAATATATTTTAATTAAGCCCGGGTATTATATATACGAATATCCTTTACGGGTAGGCGCCGATCTTAAGCTTATAGATAATGATCCCCGTGCTACTAATAGTTCCAATAGCTTCCGAGAAGCTATTTAATAGTTAACTTTTCTTATCGATTAACGGTAATTTGAGTCTTTAGGTAAACTGTTCACTTATAGCGGTATAGTAATCGTAGCTAGTATTAATAAGAGCGAGCATATATAATTTATTTACTCTAGCTTCTATAAGTACTGGGTTATTACTAGTATATACTTTAAACGCCTCTTATTCTCGCTATATCACGCTTATCGGCTTTAATGCCCGTTTTTGCGTTAAAGCTATTCTTTTTCTAAGTTATCCTTATTAGTCGATTTATCCTTATTCTCGTCACGATTCTTAGCGAGAGGCTCTTTAACCTTCTAGACCATATCTTAGTTTTCCTTTAGCTTTTTATAGTTCCGCGCGATATACCCCTTCTTATTATAGTTATAGCATATCCGAGTCTCTTACTTCGTCTTCCTATTACTAATAGGGTTTACTCCGCCTATCTTTATATTATTATCGGTATCCTTTTCCGCTATTATATAGTCTTAAGCTTATATATCATAGTTTTATTCGAATTAATAACCTTTAAGTTTCCCGGTAATCTCTTATACGCTATTAGCCTATATAGTATACTAGTTAGTAAGGATATAGGCGGAGATAAGCTTATCCCTAAGTTATAAAGTAATCGCTCCTTTAAGAAATAAGAGCTATATAGTAGCCTCCTATTTAGTACCGCCCGCGAGGGCGACTTATCTTTCAAAATAGGGTGAAAAGGCGGTAAAGGTCTTATTAGACCGTTAACGAATCGTGTGTAAGGGTTAAGTAGCCCGTGATTATTCCGTGGGGTTAAGGTAAGTATAATTCAGATACGCTATAAAGTCGTTAGGGTCTATAAGCTTACCCGGTTTATCGCTTTTATAAAAGGCTAATATAACCTATTATACTTTAGACCTTAGGTAATTATAAATCGTATACGAAGATGATATAGTATTCTAGAATAAGTCGTTATTGCTTATAAGCCTTTACTGTATCGTATAGGCCTATACGCTATAATATACTCGCTTTCCTAAGAACTTCGCCAGGCTATTAATAGTATTACGGGGGGCTATTATCGAGGTCGGGGTAATTATTATTATTATTAGCTATAGCGCTAGTAATAGATCCGGTAATAGGGTAGACTTTACTAGTATAAGAATTAGCGGGGTTTATAAGGGAGCCGGAATATTTAAGTTAGGTGGCGTTAGGTTTTACGGAGTAGGCGATTATAGGAGCTAGGCTATAAGCTATTCGACTAATAAGCATTATCACTTATTAGCTTCTTCTCTTACACGTTATCGGTCTATAAACTAGCGTATGTCCGAGTAGTATTCTTATATCGGGGCGAGCCTTACGTTAATATCGGTATAGTATTTATAAAAAGAGCCTAGCCTTATACTTAGGGCTTAGTTAATTTCTTCGAACCGTCGGTTCGTTTACTCTATAACCTATTTAATTCTAATAGGTTACTAGGCAGTAGTATAAGGATCCCAATCTATCGCTAGCGTAGTGTATAGGTATAGCTAAGTTCTAGATATATAAACGACTAGTTACAGGTCGTGGTACTAAGTAAGGTCGTAATAATAGATTATCTAGAGCTAAGGAAGGAAAAAGGAAAAGGGGAAAAGTCTATTATACGAGGCTAGCTATAAAGTGGCGATAATTAGGCAATATATGTCCGTTAACTAAGCGCGTAGTTAGGAAGATCCGGAGTATAGCCTGACCCTTTATATCGGGGTTAACCTATAATAATCTCCGTTTAGGGTACGCCTTAGTTATATTATACCTATATCGGGGACGCGCTTATTCTAGATAGATTATCGATATTTAGCGGTAAAAGGTCGGAGAGGCTAACCACGTCGTAGTTCTCGTTATTCTTATAGGAAGATATCGTTTTCCAGTTAATACGCCTTCACGGTCCTTATATTCTTTAGAAAGATAGAGCGGTTATTATATTAGATAGGGAGTTATAAGGAGTAAAAAGGTATTAGTAAGAGGGTCCGAAAGGGAATAGGCGTGGATAAAGTAGTGGTTATAGCTAGTCCGAACGTAGGTAGTCCTAAAGAATCAGAATAATTGCTACCCTCTCTATATTTAGGAGAGGGTATTATATAAGCCCTATATACTCTTAGGCTAATACTAGTATAGTTAAACGGATATCGTAAACGGATATCTATGCCTAGGCCTAGGCCACGGCTCTATACGGTAGTATCGGCCCCGGGTAGCTATGACCACGTTACTATGGGAGCCCGGCTATATCCACACGGGAGCCCGGCATAGTTCTTTTATAACCTGGCCTCTATCTACTAGGCAGGGGCACCTAATAAGCAGCCACGTTTACTAACGTCTTTTCTTCTTTATAGATCTAGTCAACGGCCGATATTAAGAATAAGATATCTAAGGCTTATAAAGCGCCTTTAACTAGCTATACACTAATATAAGCCCTAATTAGGGAATTCGAAGAGCGTAGTATTATATATTAGTATCCGTTAGCTTAGCAGTAAGATCACGGCTATTTCTTAGCTCCTTCCCTAGTACAAAGAGATATAGAAGCTTAACTCCGATTATAATCTATAATAGAGTATATAAGACTGATCGCTTTAGTATACCGTTTATAATATTATTATTATTATTCATTACTCTGCTCTCGCTTAGCTAAGCTAGGCTCGCCGCCTAGGTAATAGTCCTTCTCTGATTTTTAAGGGGAAACCGTTAATAGATAAAAACCCCTACCCTCTTATTATATAAGAAAGTTCTATTATACGTGGCTATTACGGTATCGCTCCGCGGCCGTATTCCTATCGCTATTCGAAAACCGGATCTTACCTCCGGGCTAATAGCTAATAGGGGTTAGCTAGTTAGTTTAGTTAGTACCGTATCGGGTCGCGCGCGCCCTCGGCGTGTTACTACCACGGTTACTAGCCGCCGTTCTTTCCTTTATTCCGGATCCGGCAAGGTTATTATTCCCCTTGCCGCGGCACCCTTTATACCTTCTCTCCCTTCTATAAGGGTAAGCGGCGTACCCGCCCCTCTATGACTTTTTCCTTTATTTATTATTTATTCGTAAACCGCCCTTATATACCTGCTATTTATAATAGTCTTAGTATAGCCGCGGTGCTTTTCTTTTATAATTCATAGACTCCCCGGGGCAGGCGCTATAGTATAGACTAGGCTAGGCATGGCTACTGTTTTCTAGTAGACACGGTGACGTATAGGGCTAATCTACCGCCTCCTCCTCTTATAAACCTCCCTTTCTTCCTCTCTGTTTTCCTCTTTTCCTCTTTCCTTTCTTTAAGCTATTATTGTTACGGGAAGTTTCGCGTGGTCGGTATAGTATACGTACGGCCCTAGAGCACTCCTATATAGGATACCCCTAGAGCTATTCGGCTATAGTATAGGGAGTCCTATAAAGCCCCGGGTTATGCTATCTTCGCGCCGTTACCGCTCCGCTCCTATAATGCTTACCTCGGTCTAACTCTCCTTCCCCCTTAGATACCTACTAAAAAGAATACGGTTATTAAAGGGGGAGCCGGTTCCGGCGCCTAGAAGGGTAAAAGACCGGCTACCCCTAAGTCCTTAACTATAAGTCCCCCGCGCTATTATCGTAACGCCCGCTCTCCGCCTTTGCTTTATATCCTAACCCGGTATAGTCCGAATATATACTACGCTTATCTCCTTATACCTCCTATAGAGTATTATTAGCCCGAGATTACGGTACCGCCCCCTATAAGAATCCGTCAGGTAAGTAGTTCTATTATATCCTTATTATCGCTTTATACTACGTTATACTAACCCAACTTAGGAGCCGGGGTATATTATATAAAATATATTAATAATAACCGTATACCCGTAACTACGCTCCGGCTTATGCCCGCTATATTCCCGCTACGCCTTTACGCTGTTAATACTCCTATTAAATCCCTCCCTCCTATTAGAATACCGCTAATACTCTTATTAACGCCGCCTTAAACGCCCGTAAGAAGCTAACGCCTTTTATAGATTTCCCGTCTCTCTATCGTATCGCGTATATTACGTCCTCGCTACTAACCCTATTATAGAATATTCGTAAGTATAAGCAGGCCGCTACCCGCGAAACCTATACTCTACGAGTATACTAAGCTGCCTTACGCTAGGCTAATAGTATTAGTATAGTCGCTACGCCCGCGTAGTATTATACATACGCTCGTCATAGTAAGATATTAAAGGCTATCCTTACCTATCTTATAGGTTACCCCGCGCCTCTCCTATATTAACCCCGCTACTAATATATATCGTAGAACCTTCCTATTCTGTTATCGGGTAACCTACCGCCTCCGCCACCGAAGATAAGAGTAAGGGTAAGGATAAGGTTAATCTAGTGGATAGGGGAGTAGTTAGCTCCGATAAGTATATAAATAAGGAACAGGAGGAGTAACAAGTGGCTATTACGTAGCGTGGCTATAACATAGCCGTATCACGGCTATTAATAAAAGTCTTGCTCGCCGTTTACTTTTCCTTTTCGTATCCGTCTTTATCTGCCCGCGTATATATACCCGAGATCCCTACGCTATAGGGGCTTTACTACGCCTCTAATTTAAGTTATCGTACTAGTCGGAAGTCCGGAAAGCGCCCGACTTATAGGACTACTTCGCGACCTTCCCCGCGATCTACTTACGCCGGAGCACTAAGAGCTAGTCCTGTTTTATTAGTAAGCGCGCGCTTATATCGGCCCCGAGGCGTTCTTATATCTCTATTAATATATCCTAGTACTATAACACGATATATTCCGCTATCTCCGGCCCTCTATTAGCGTATTAATAGCACGGTATCGTTATATCCTACACGCCTTTTATAAAAAGGAAGTAGCGAAGGCTTATCTTCTCTTTCTAAATCTAGGTACGGATAGAACTCTATAGCTTTATAAAGCCTTTATACTTCCTAAGCACTACGCGGTCGAACTAGGGCGTCTATACTACGGCTACGCTACTATATTAGCGTGGCGAGGTATACTTTTACCGGTATATCTATTCTTCTTAAAGGCGCTAGGCTAGTTCCCTCCCGAGGAACTAAGACTCGACTGCCTGCTTCTAGGCCCCCTAGGATCTCGGGTAGGGCCTAACCGATACCGTTTATAAATATGTATAGTATTACGAATATATAGACTACCTTTAATATCGCCTTTGCCCTTATAAATAAGGAAGACTTTAAGGCCTACGAATAGGTCCTTTAGTATCTCGCTATCTATTACGCCTCCATTGGTATTATAAAGATAGTAACTATAATCACCGACTTTAAGAACGTATTTAAGAACATGGCTAAGCCTATGTTCCCCGATTTCTACTAATAGACTTATATATAGTATATTATAAAGAATATACAGGGTAAGGTTAAGACCCTCTAGAAGTAGCCTTATAATACAAACCCTTAAAATAACGATACCGACGATCTGGAATAAAATCGCGAGACATCTCTTTTTAGTAAGCTTTTAGGGCGTTAAGAAGGTCCGATTAATATCACTATTCCTTAATAAGCAGATATAACGAATGACCCGCGCGGTTTTATAATAGTCCAGAAGGCCGTTATATATGCAAAATAGAAGAGAATTATAAATAGGTATAGCTGCTAATCCTTAAGGTTTTCCCGGAATAAGAGGCTATTATATAGTATACCCTAACCACTTAGATACCCTAGCACTATCAGTTCGTTACTTATTATATCTCTAATTATCGTAACTTCGGTATTCACGTTATATCGCGTATAGAGTCTATCTATAAACAGATTAAGAACTATTTACTAAACTCCATTACGGATCTTAAATTTCTTACTGAGCGTATCGAGGAGATAGTTCAGAACTAATAAGTAATATATAAAAAGGACTAAGCTAATGAAGCCTTGTGCTAGATATAGGAGTATTATACCTAGAATGAGATAAAAGATACCGGACCTAGATAGAGTAGGTATACTTTAAGTCTACTAATAACATAGTATCGCCTTACTCTTAGTATCTTAAAGCAAATAACGCCGCTGACCGATTTTATAAGGTAGTTTAGAATGTAGTTTAGCGTTCCCTACATATACGATATTATTAAAAAAGAGTAAGAATAACCCCGGCGGGCGTTTAATTATCTAGACTTCTACCCTTATTAGTACCTAGGTTGCGACCTTATAAAAGAAGATTGGCGATAAAGGATCTTAGAACTTATAGTTATTTTGGTTAGTTATAGGCGTCTCCGATTTACGGCTAAAGATATCCCCGTTACCTTAATCCCCCGTGGTAGTAATCTACGCCGAAGTAACGCTACGTCGCGTCCATATAATCTATCTAAGTAGGAGCGAGAGGAAGAAAAGGTATAGTAGCCCCGAGAATAGGATATACGTTAATTTAAGGAACGGTAGACGGTATAATAATAATACTAATAATAATAGCTTTAGCTATAGTAGCATATATTATAGGGTGGAAGAGGAAGTTGAGGGCGCCCGCGAGGATCACGTAGTATAAGGGGAAAAGGACGTAGGAGAGGTCGTAGTAGAATCGTAGTAGCAGAGAATCATATAAACTGCTTCCGATAGAATAAATGGATAGTCTAATATCGATAATATAATTAAGCGGCTATATCTAGATCTACGGTAGAAAAAGATATTCAATTAATTAATACGAAAACGATATTTCTATAATTATAAGGATAGATTAATTAAAGGCTATAGCCGTTACGTAAATTAACATATGCCGGATTATTAGTCGTTATAGCACCTGTCGGCACCTGGACCCTAGTCGGAATAAACGATTAGCCTAGTCGGAATAACTTCGTCCTATAATTATAGAGAGCCTAGGTAAAGTGGATATAGGTAAGGCCTCTGAAGAAGACCCTGAAAGCCTTAGAAGTATAGAGGATTTAACCTTTATTACGCCTCTTAATTCGAAAAGGTACCTAAGCCCCTCTACACTAACCCCTAAACGACTTTCTAGGACCCTAACCGAATCACCCTCTGACGTAGAGGCTAAAGGCCTCTTCGACGCGCCCTTTAGGCTCCCCCCTGCTGCAAAGAAGAGGCTTTTAGGTTCTAAATAGACTAAAAAGGCACCTGGAAGAACTGGAACCTCTGGAGAACCCTCTTCTATGCCCTAGACGTCGACTAGTTCGACTGGTAAGACCTAGGCTAATGAGCTACTCTAATAGGCTTTTTAGCTACCCTATTAGGCTTATAGCCTCGACCCTGCCCCCTGGATTAAAGTCCTAACCGTAGGGCTTAAATCTGCTATAAACGGTGCCCTAGAAAGCTTATAGCTATCCACGCTTAAATAGAAGGTTAACAAACTAGCTTAGGTAGTTCGTAGGCTTACAGAATAGCCTAAACCTCTTTATAGCAAGGCTTTAGAAGGGAACAAAGGCTTTATAGCACCCTAGGCACTTATTACCTTAGGGGCTTTAGCAGCTTTTATACCTACCTCCTTAACACCCCTCCTAAAAGACCCTAAAAACATCTGCAGGGTAGTTCTTTAGCCTATAGAAGGGGCTAAGATCCCCCGCGAGAACTTTGACCCCCTTAAGCTTCGAAACAGGCTTAGTAGGGCCCTAAAAACCCCTGTAGTTACGTCTATTACCCTTTTAACTAAAGGGAACTTTATTTTGACCCCGGGCCCTAAATACAGCGTTTAGTAACTCTGAAAGTTATGGAATTAGTGGTTTAAAGAGCTTAACCTGCCTTTTTAGCCCCCCTAGCCCATAGACGACTAGTATAACCTTATTATTAAATAAGTTCCTACTAATGCCCTCGGGAGAGGCGAACCCCCCCCGAAACTAACAGACCTTTCTAAGCCACCGTAAAAGGCCTTAACTCGAAGCCTATATTAGGGCGTAGGTTTAAAACACTAGGCACCGAAATCGATACCTTTAACTCTATTAGGGTAGTGGGTAAGCCTTAGTAGCTAGGGGCTCCGAATATTGCCTACGACACTATAGTTATCTTAGTGCCTATTCCTAAAGACTAGAAGCACTGCCTAAAGCAGGGGCTTTATATAGCCGGCCTGCTGCTAAAGGTCTATAAATATAGGCCTATAACCCCTCGAACCCAGTGTTCTAAATGCTGGAAATTTGGGTATACCCTAGGGTCCTGTAAAGGTCTTAATACCTGCTCTATCTACGCTTTTGAAGGCTACGAGGCTAAGCACCACTGTTATAGTATATGTGACGATCACGGAACCTGCGAATATAAGACCTATAAGTAGTATAATTGCAAGGGAGCTTACTGCCCCTTTAGTAAAGACTACGAGGTCCTTTGAGCTATTAAGTCCTAAATTCTATAAGTAAAGGGCCTTTTAGTTCGAAAGATATCCGGTTTATTTAATATAATATCGATGAATAGTCCTCGGCATAAAGGACTATCCTAGACTAGGCTTTAGAAGCTTCGGTTAATATAGTGCTTATTTAGGAACCTGCCTACGTCTCCAAACTAGACGGGTGGTTTATGCGAAACTACCCTGCCTTTTACATCGTTACGCCTATATTCTAAAAACCCCAGTTTTTCCCTATTAAGCCCAGGGTTCTAACTTATATAAGAAAGGGCTCTGGAATTTATTTTTGATACTAAGGCGACTTTCTAGGTACTATAGATACGCAGATTATGGAGGCTTACTACCTATAAACCTTTTATATTCTATATGTCTATAGTTAGATAGAATAGGGCCCCGAAATAATAGTGTAAAGGGCCTATAAGGCCTCCTACAGTTCCTCGCCAAAAGTGACGAGTAGGTCCCTACCTTGGATATAGTTAACAGTCCTACCAAAAAAGGCCACATAAGTTCGAGTATATATAGTTTTACGAAATGTATATAAAGATTAAGGAAAATTCAGAATAGATAGAGCAAAAGTAGTAGATTCGAAAGGTATATATATACTATTGTAATATTTTGTGTACTAGCCCCCCGCCTCAATTATAGCCGTGACCCTCTGTGGTATAGAGTCCACGAGGGTTTATAGAAGCTCTTCCTTTAAACCCTCCCATACTTCTATAGTAGCCTAGTAGAGTAACGCTAACGATTCCTCGTTTTTCTTTATATCCCAGACCTCAGGATACCGCGTGCAGATCCTCTCTTTTAGCAGCTTCCTCAGGTCCTTAATAGGGGTTTGAATCGTGGGAATATAAAGGCTAATCCAGTAATTATATTCTATGCTTGCACGCGAAGGGCCGGATCTAATTCTGAATAATGTGAGCTATATACGTGGAGGCGTTATCTTGGATAAAGATACTATCCGGCTAGCAGATCGTAGGAAGCACCTCTTTAAGCGTTTACTTAATAATCCGGCCAGTAGCGCCGCCGCTCTTCGAATCAGGGTCCCTAGGCAGGTCGTATAAAGATATATGGCTATAGACTAAAAAGCACCCCAGAATATCTACGAGTATCTTATTAGCTTACTATAAGGCTAGACTACCTGCTTTAGAAGTCGTTTACCCTATAAGACTATTACTTAAGATATAATACTAAGAAGTTGATCGACCTATACGTCGGCAGAATACCTATTTCTGATAGTCACGTTAACGGCGCGCGACTATAGATTTATCTAAAACGATAACACTATACTACTAGCTTAGGGGCTTAGATATATAACTCCCGCACTACTCTAGATGTATACGCGCCTAATTAGGTAATAGTTTCGTGCGGCGTAGGGCCGGAAGTTATAGGGGGCCCTCGACTTAGATATACTATAATAAGGTAGTTTTTAAATAGGTTAGCACGTGGTTAATTAGTAATTAGGTAGAGGATATAAAAGGGTTGTTTGTTGGGTCTAAGTAATACTTTTATTTCGTGCTAGCTTAAAGTCTAGGGCCGGCCAGACCGTTTTTTCGAATAGGCTAAAAACTACTCGCGATACCAGGATACGATCCCCTATACTAGCCCGAGCGATACATAATATTTTAACGTTAGAGCCTGCTAACTAAGGCTATTAAAATATAACTATATAACCAGGTCCATTTATAGGGCGAGTATATAATACGCGGGGTTATAGGAGGTATTTTCGATCTTTACTGATTTTATAAAGTATAAGGCTCGTGGTGTTAAGGCTGGAAAATATTATACGTTAAATAGCATTTGTATAATAATTGTTAGATGCTATAGCCACCTTATGGAGGTGTGATAAACTATATTGTGTTAGACGTGTGGAGTACCTCGATCCTATATATGCATAGTTATTTCCCCTGCTTTTTCCTTATAGTTAGACATCCCTATAAAGTATCACAAACTTCACTTAGATGAATACACACACAATTCCGCGTACCTTATTTGTGTTCTAACATATGACACTATATAAGAGACCCGAAGTACCTACACAAGTGGGGAATTCCCTTTTGGTGTAGCGGTATATTTTCTGTCTAACAGTTATAAGCCCGGGAGGATTTATCCTGTAATTTCCCTGCAAACCTACTAAACGTCACCCGTTCGAACCCTGGCCGAGGCGATGTCTTAAAAATAAGAGAGATCCACTAGAGGAGCGTTGTATCTAATAAGAGTGAGCCGCCTTGATGCTAGTAATGTATCCAACCTTTATTAAGTACGAAGATCGTCCTTTATATAAGGCTACGGGGGTGTGTTACACTATATAAGAGACTAGAAGTACCTAAATAAGTGTATAGCGGTATATTTTCTGTCTGACAATAATAGGTAAGGTCCTTAAGGGGATATTAGCTAACTGTATCGCTATTATAGCGGAGGAGTATTAGCTCCTCCCGGAGGGATAAATAAATAACCGAACCGGGCAAAGTATGGAGATAGTAGTATAAAGAGTTACAGAGGCCGTAAAGATAAGCTAGGTTTATAGCGGTACCGCTTTAATACTATAACTAAATATAAAAAACGTTTTCGATACTATCGCCTACTCCCGCCTCCTTAAGGTACTTAAAAGTAACGGTTTTCCCTAGTAGCTTACTACTCTAGTTAGTACCTTCCTTTAAGGCTATATAGCCTAGCTACTACTTAACGGCAAAACGGCCCCCTTATAGTATCTCTACGGGGGTATACTATAAGGCTCCTTAATCTCTCCTATCCTTTTTATTCTTTATATCTTTACCTTTTATAAGGAACTAAAAAGGATCGCTAAAACGATAGTAGTAGGTGTTACTGATAACGCGAATATTATCGCCTTTAGTAGAATAAAGGTATAAATACGGCACTGCCTCGCTACCGCACAGCGTGCTTACTTAGACTAAGAAATAATAAACAGACTATACTTTAAACTAGCTAAGTGTATTTATATCCCTTTTATAAAGTCCCGCTAACCCTTACCTACCCTGCTCCCCCTTAACGCTATTTTGTTACTGGTAATAGAGGCGATAAGGCTCCTAGTCGTCTAGCTTAGTAGGAAACTTAACTTCCGATACTACGCTAAAGAGGTAAAAAGCCATCTTACTACCTAAGTATATACCCTCTTAAGGCTTAGTGCGGTAGCGTAGGGGTATAGTTTTATAGATATAAGGAGACTATACCTTATAGTTATCTAACTAGTAATAGCCTACTACGCTTCGGCTATTTATAGGATTAGAGTAGGCCCCCGGTAAGGCCCTATAGCGGTACTTATAGCGGTATAGAACCGGTGCCATAGACTCGTGGCGGGAGCCTATAAGGCTATACCTATTAAAGTCCTCGAAAAGGAGACCTTTATCCCCCCCCTTAACCTTTACCTTTTAAGCCTTAATACGCGGAAGGTCCTCCGGATAGAAGAAGAGGGTATAGAAGATAAGATACTAGATAGAGTAGCTACCGCGGTAAGAGCCTTAGCGTTACCAAATCGGTATTATAAGACTTACGCTACCCTTACGTAGACTGCTTAACTAACCGCCCTAATATCCTAGGCGGGGGCTACGCCCTTAAGGAAAGCCCTTATAAAGGTATAAGGCAGAACCTAGGCGGAGATAAAACGGCCTTATACGTGTGCCGTAATAGCGCTAAGCCGCCCCCTAATATAACGTACCCTCTAAAAGTATAGGGCCTTCTTAAGCTAAAAAGCTCTATACTTACCTAGATTAAATCAGAAAAACTAGGTCTACGGGCTTTTCTAGCCAAGGCGAGGGTACCGGGGTTCTTATTAATATAGTGCCCTTATAGTAATAGAGGGGCAGAGATAGCGGAGTATATAGTGTTTTAGTACTACGATATAGCTAAGGAGGATTATAAAAGCCTTTTCGGTGCTATAAGAAGACCGCTTACGAGTAGGGAAGACTTATATAATATACGAAAATATAATAGCACCGTAACAGGGCAGAAAGAATATAGCGATTCTTTATAATTAAATAAGGGCCTTTTAAGCTAGGATCCCTGCGGTACCGAAGCGATTACTCCTTATTATCCTCCTCCTTACTCCCCTTAAAGGTACTAACCACGCTTTTATTATACTTAAGGCCTTAGTATAGTTAGCCGACTCGGCACTGTGTAGGGGCTATAAAGAGACCTTATTAAGGCCATTATATAATAATCTAATAGAATACCCGCTATGTCTTTAACGCGCCGAAGTCGGCGTAATACCTCCTATAACTCCGCCGATAAGCTACCGCCGCGGCCGTGACCGGAAGGTAACGCCTAAGAGACGGCCCGTCTAAAAGACGAAGCCGCTGTGTTTAGGCGCTCTTTAGCCTATAGAATACTAAGTATTAGCCCGGTATTACTAAAATACTAGAAGGGGAATCTTACCGTAATAATACCTACACTACCGGCGGCCTTGGCCCTTTTATACGCTTTATAGACTTTTATAAGACGCTACTATTACCTTTTAGTAGCGGGGGGGACTTAGAAACCTACTAGACTTACTTACCCTAGTACACTAATAGTACTCTTACGATAAAGGGACGACTTATATCCTTTTACGGACGCTGGCTATTAGTATACTAGAAGTATACGGCACCTATACCCGTGGTATTAGAATAGCTTTCGATAGTATCGGGGTATAACCCTGGGTGCTTACTATAATATAAGCACCTACTATCTATTAACTAATACGATACTACCTTAATACTATAAGGGTATATATACGGTATAACGCGGGTTATACCGCGCTTATAGTAGCGGTTATTACTAGGAGAAGGTATTTACGGCTATTAGAATACTACTACTAAGGCGCTATTACGATATAGAGATACTTATATAACGATATTATTAATAGTTATTATTATTAATATTATTAATAACGCTATTATACTATCTAGTTACCCCGCACTACTATACCGTTACCCACAAGTTATAAACCACGTACTAGAATTATATAGGATATTAATAATAAAGAACTAGAAGATACTACTAGTTAGTACGATACTATAACGGTAAGCCTATAAGACCGTGAACCGGAATATAATAAGGAAAACCTATAATAAGCTTTAAAGCATTATATCAAGGAAAAGAAGGAAAGGAAAAGGCCCTAGTCTTCTATTAACTATCTACTTATTACGATCTAGGGCTCTTCGATACTAAGTCTAGGAGTCCTTAGGTTAGGTAGGTGATCGTGGAGTTATATCCATAGTAAGTATACAGTCACTACTAGCCGATAATCCTTAAGTTCGTAGTCGATCGTAAGGCTTAATGCCTCTTCACTAAATACTCCTAAAGGTAGGTATTAGTAAAGACTTAGATTGAATACTGAGGCTGGAGTGATTGCTGGTTATAGGCAGCCCCTATAAGTCTTTATAGCTCTCTAATCCCCCTATCCTCGACTTAGGTCTCTAGGACCTATTACGGAATTATAACGATTATTTTATAATTATAATAATCCCTGATCGTTATAATTATCCTATGACTATTATGATTACCTAGGTTAGGTGACTTAGCACGTGACCTTCCTTCTGTACTTTCCCTAGATCCTGTTCCTTATCTTATACGACTAATACCTCTTAAGATCCTGTTAGTGTTAGTCCCTCTAACGGTCGGGCTTGGGCTGGCCGTAATATCACCCCCGCTCTTCTCTGCCGATATCCTAACGGCTATATAACCTATAAGTTCCTGGTTCCCCGCGAGGATTAGTCTTCTTCTCTATTCTCTTTTTCTCGTTATTCCGGCGGTTACTAATCGTTATATCCGGTCGTATTAAGAAATCCTACTCTTCTTCTACTATTCGTCGTAACGCTCTCTTAGGACTAATCTTAAAGAGCCCCCTTAAGATGCCGAATCCTTGCTCTTTTTATCGCGGCCGTTAATCGTCCTACGCCGCCTCTCCCGATTCTGATCATTACGTCGAATATATTCGTAATAACCAACCCCGCTACAACGCGAAACCTCTTTCTCCTTAATAGCTTCGTAAGATCGGGGATTAACACTCTAGGCTAGAAGCCGAGCTTAAAGCGGTCGAAGAGGAACAGGCCCTCCTAGACGCTCGTATCCAGCGTCTTCGGAAGTAACAGAAATCATAGTTCGAAAAGATAATATAGACGGTTTCTCGGGGTATTAACGATTTAGAGGAGTTAGAACGAGTGGAGCAAGAAAAGGCAGAAAAGGAGTAATAGCGCGCTATACCGGCTCGCCCCCTTTCCTCTTCTTCCGAACTCCTCCCCCCGGACTTTATCGCCGAATAGGATACTATATATCCCGAAGTCGCGCTTTCTCCTAGCGTTTTAGCGGACTTTAGTCTAGTATATAGCGGGAATACTAGCGGGTTATCTAGTTCTAGGTCCTAATAGTGTTTGATTATATTACCTTAGGAGTTATTTATAATTAACTAGGTTATTTTTTAGTTCCTATATATTTTCTTCGTGTTTATAGTTTTTCTATTTAGTAGAATATTCTATACCGTCTAGCTTCTCTTAGTAATCGACGATTCATTCGACTTCGTATTCTTCGTTATTTTCGATTTCGATACGGTCTTTTATTTATAATCCCTATAATACTAGTTCTAATAGTAAAACGTGAAAGACTAGGTATATTTTTATAGTCTCGGGTAATAAAAGGTGGTAGTTAGTATCCGAGATTTTCTTTAAAATTTTAAAAGGTCCGATCTTCTTAAAGTCTAATTTATCGCTTAGTTATTTAGTCTTAATATTTTATTGTATAAGGTAGACGCTATCCCCCTCTTTAAAGGTTAGTCCCTTTAATCTTGCTTTATCGGCGTATTTTTTTATTCTGGTTCTAACTATCTTTAGGTCTTATCGTAGCTAGTCGTGGATTTCCTTAATTTCTTCGACTCTCTTAGTTACTCTAGGTGCTTCTTACGCTTCTCTTAGTTCTTTATAAGCTATAGGTATAAATCCGTAGTTCGCGTAGAATAATATAATCTTACTGGATTCGCTTAGTACACTATTATATATAAACTATACTAATAGTAGTAGTTTAACCTAGTTATCCTGCTTATAGTTAACGTAGTATCTAAGATATTATTTAAGGGTTTAGTTTATCCTTTCCGTTTATCTATTAGTCTATAGGTAAAACGCTATTAATAATCAGTAATCTATCCCTAGTTACGCGACTAGAGACTTCCAGAATTTACTAGTAAATAATTTATCCCGATCTATAACTAATTATTTCGGTATTCCGTGGTTTCCTATAATATATCTTAGGAAAGTGTATACGAGTTATTCGGTAATAGTTATAGTATTTAATAGTAAGAAGTACGCGTACTTAGTTAATCGGTCTATAATTACCTATATACTATTATACTCTTTTCCTATAGTTAGATCTTTTAATTTAGGTAATCCTATAATAAAGTCTATAAAGACTGATTCCTATACCGCTTCTAGAATAAGTAGTGGTTATAGTAGTCTATAGGGTTTATACCTTAATCCTTTCGCTTTATTATATACTTCGTACTTCTTAATATAGTCTTGGACTTATTCTTTGGTTCCTCGATATCCGTAGTGTTATCGTAGTCGTTAATACGTCTTAGTTACTCCCTAATAACTATACGCTAGTAGATTATACGCTTATCGAATAATATCTTAGTTAATTCTTTTAATTAGTATAAGTTCCCGGAACTTATTAATTAGCTTCTTATCTTACTATTAGAGTATAGCGTAATACTCTTTATTCGCTTATTCTGGTAGCTATTAGCGACTAAGCGCGTCTACTCTTCCGTTTTCTAATCCTTTCCGATACTAAATTTCGAAGTTAAATTCTAATAAGAATTCTGCTTATCTAACTTATCGTTTATTTAGCACTTTGCTTATAGTGAAGTAAGTTAGGTTCTTATAATTAGTGTAGACCTTAATAGGGTACTCTATCCCGGATAAGTACGGTCTCTATTTCTTAAATACTTTGATAATCGCTATTAACTCTTTATCGTGGATCTAATAGTTAAGTTCTAGTCCGTGGAGTTTCTTCGAGAAGAAGGCTACTAGGTATAGTCGTCCTTCCTTATCTCGTTATCCTAACTATCCTCCTAAAGCATAATCAGAGGCGTCGGTCTTTACTTCGTATAGCTTTATAAGGTCTAGTATACGTAATATTAGTCTACTAAGGATTCTCCTCCTGATTTCTTATAAGGCTGCCTCGGCCTTATTAGTCTATTCGAATTTCTAATCTTTTTTAGTTATTCCTATTAAGGGCGTTACGATCTTTCCGTAATCTTTTATAAATTATCGGTAGAAGTTAGCGAAGCCTAAAAACGCTTAAATATCGCGAATACTCGTAGGCGTAAGCTATTCTATAACGGCTTAGACTTTCGATTCTTCTATATAGATCTCTCCTAGATTAATAGTGAATCCGAGGAAGTTAACTTCTTTCTTATAAAACTAACTCTTCTTAGGCTTAACTAGTAGCTTTATTTCCTAGAGCTTGCCTAGAATCTTATAAATATACCCTTTATATTCTTTAAGGGTCTTCGAGAAGATAAGGATATCGTTAAGGTATATAACCACGAAATCGTTTAGGTACTCTTATAGTATATCGTTAATTATAGACTAAAAGGTAGTAGGCGCGTTAGTTAATCTAAAAGGTATAATAAGGTACTCGAAGTATCCTTCTTACGTCCGAAACGCAGTTTTTTATTCTTCTCCTTCCTTAATTCTTATAAGGTTATAAGCTCCTTTTAGGTTAAGTGCTATAAACTATTACGCTGCTTATAAGCGATCTCGTAACTCGTTAATAAATAGTAAAGGGTAGCGATTTTTAATAGCAATATCGTTAAGCTATCGGTAATCTATATAAAGTCGTAGTTTACTATTCTTCTTTAGTATAAATAGGATAGGGTATCCTGCTAGTAACGTTAAAGGTCTAATATATCCTTTCTAGAGATATTCTCGGATATACTCGCGTAAGGCGTCTCTCTCCTTCTGGTTAAGGCTATAGATCTTATAGAACTTAGGGTTAGTTCCTAGCTTTAACGGGATTTTATAATTATAATACCTATATTTAGGTAAACCGGTTTTTAACTCTTCCCGGAAGAGTTTTTTATATTAAGAGTATTCCTCGGGTATATATACTAGTCGTTCGTTATCCTTCTAAGCTATCTTAATAAATACGAGTACGAGTTTCTATTCGCATTTTACTTATTATTTAGTTTAGTCCCGGCTAAACACTATCTTTTACGCTATTTTGTCCTGTTTTACTTATTTCTTTCGTTTCTTCGTTTTCTTCCCGCGTATACCCGTTAAGGGTCTTTCTCCGGGGTCGTTTAAGGGATCGTTTCTAGATCTCTCCTTAATAACTAACCCCTACTAAAGGTAGCTAAGTCTCTAGTCTATATAAGGGTTTTATTCTCGTAGCCACGGGATTCTAAGTAGTATATCTCGCTTCCCTATATCGGTTATATCGAAGGTTATCGTTCCTTTTTTCCCCTGGATAATAACTTAAAGTAATACCGTCTCCTTATTAATAATACCATTACTATAAGATATAGCTTATCCCTTTACGTTTCGTATTTCGTACTTATCTTATAGTTACTTTCGTTACCACGGTATTCCTTATTCGTTAAGGAATCTTAGAGATATATAATTTCTTTATGCTCCGCTATTAATTATTACGCGCGCGTCGATACCGTAAATCCGGATATCGGTATATAGGTAATCCCTGATCCCTATAAAGTAAATCTCGAAGGCTTCCTATATATACTCCTTATACGGAAGTGCTCCTAGTTTTTTATTATATGGGGAGGTCGGTTCCTCTTGAATCTTTCTCTTAACCCTTAGTAATCGGGTCCGTCGATTAATACGTTAAACTCCCTGGCTCGTTCTTCTAATATTACGTTCTAGATTCGTCGTCGTAGGCCTTTATTATACTATTCGTATTTATAGCCTTCTAATACCTATAGCGTCCGCTATTCCCTGGCCTTTAATTCGTAGTGTATTTTATAGGCGTCCCTAGTATATATCGAATAAGGTATATTACCCGTAATATACCCCGTAGGTCGGGTTTAATCTGGCTATAGGATTACTAGTCCGTTCTAGTAGTGTTATTAGGTAACGATCTATCCTATCTTTTCTTATACTATCCCGATTATAGTTTTAGTATATTCTCCTTTCCTAGGCTAGAAGTTATTCGCGTGCTTCTAGTGCTCGTGGAGATTATATCCGTCTAGAGTATAGTCTGCCCACTATACTTATAGGTGCTAGCTATATCCCGGTTCTAGCTATAGATAATCGTTAATCTTTAGACTATAGTTCGGATACTATTACTATTATCGGGTGGTTAATCCTTCACGGATCTCTTATGGTTCCTATCGATACTCTTTATACTATTCTTCTATAAGTCGCTATAATACTTCTTCGGTGTTATCGCTATCCTGGCTCTACTCTACTACGCGTACTAGTATACCGATATAGTTCTCGTTATCCGTAAGTAGTTCTTCGCTACTATATTACACTAGCTAAGATATCCTTATAGTTAGCTCGTCTTATCTATTCACCCACTCCTAGGTTCTATTAGTCCTTTATACCTAGTCCTATACCTATAGTCCTAGTAGAGCGTCTATATCTTCGTTATCTTTAAGCGCCTTATTTATTTAGTCGTTATCTTCTTCGTTATATACTACTAATATAACTACTAAGGTTTATTAAGGTCGCTTAGGGTACTATCCTGTATTATCTTTACTAGACTTATATATAGTATAGTTATCGTTAAAGCAGGTTATCCACGAGAGTAAGGCGTGGGGTACTTCGGGCTATACTTCCACTCCGTTAGTCTCTTTTACTTCTTATTCCCGCTTTAGTTAGTAGTATTCTCGGGCGAAGTGTCCCTTCCTATTATAGTTATAGCAGGTTACTTCCTTCTTCTACCGAATACTCTTTTACGTGTTTTTCTGATAGTTAGTATTATTAATCTCTATAGGTCCTAAATACTATCTATATAAGGTATTCTCGAACTATTAAGGGTTAGCTTACTTCTTTAAGGTGTTAGCTTAATATACTCCGGTATAATATTTCCCTTTCTTTTATAGTCTCCGAGTATATAGCCTATTATCGATTCGAGTTATAAGTGCCGTGAACTCCGAGAATTCTTCCGGCTAATCTATCTTATATAGTTCGCCCTGGACCTTATCCTTAAGTCCTTTATAGTATACTAAGATAAGGTCCTCGTCGTCCTAGCTAACTTATAAAGCTAGCTATTAGAACTTAGCGGTAAATTCGGCGGCCGATCCCTTTTACTTTAGGTTCTGAAGGCGGTGCTAAGCTACTCGTTATTTATTAGGATCCCCGAATATATTCTTAATCCATTCTTCGAAAGTATTATAGTCGTCGAAGATTCGGTTAGTCTTATCTTCTCGTTTATCTTATTCGTGCTCTAGGTAATCGCGTTAAATAGGCTTAAACCACGATAGTGTATCCCTTTCTAGGAAGGCGGTAGTATAAAAGACTTTGGCCGTCTCTCCTATAATTGAACTTTGGTGATATAAGAGATAGCTGCGTATCTAGGTTAAGAACCCTTAAAGCCTTCCTCGAGTGCTATCGAACTTAGCAGGCTCGGGATATCGAAATTACGTCCTAACGGTTTATCCCTGCGTTTAGACCTAAAGTCGTAGTTCCTAGTTTAAGGCTTAAAGTTTGTTTATAAGGCTTATAATTACCGTTATGTTAATATTACCGCTTAGGTTTCCTCTACCGCTACTCCCTCCGGAGTTATTATACGCGGGAGGCGGACTAGCTATCGTAGCGGCCTAGTCCGTCGCGTTCCGGGCACTAGCAGTGTTATTATTCGTAGCTCGGTTACTATTATTAGAGGATATAGTGTTCCTGTCTTAATTATCGGTCAGTGAGTAAGGGCGTACTTACTAAACGGAGTGTTTAAAATATTACGATCTAGGGCTTTTTAACACTAAGTCTAGGAGTCCTTAGGTTAGGTAGGTGATCGTGGGGTTATATCCATAGTAAGTATACAGTCACTACTAGCCGATAATCCTTAAGTTCGTAGTCGATCGTAAGGCTTAATACCTCTTCACTAAATACTCCTAAAAGTAGGTATTAGTAAAGACTTAGATTAGTCACTAAGGCTAGAGTGATTACTGGTTATAGGCAGCCCCTATAGGTCTTTATAGCTCCTTAATCCCCCTATCCTCGCCTTAGGTCTCTAGGACCCATTACGGGATTATAACGATCATTTCATAATCGTAATAATCCCTGATCGTTGTGATTATCCTATGACCGTTATGATTACCTAGGTTAGGTGACTTAGCACGTGACCTTCTTTCTGTACTTTCCCTAAATCCTGTTCCTTATCTTATACGACTAATACCTCTTCAGATCCCGTTGGTATTGGTCCCTCCGACGGTCGGGCTTAGGCTGGCCGTAACACTACTATTTTTACGGGTATAGGCGGAGCCCTGCCCTTCCTGCCTACTACCGGATATAGTAAGTACCTACTCTCTTAAGGGAGGCAGGAATATCTACGTTACCTTTTCTCTTTATTAATTAAATAGAAGGGATAACAGGAATAGTCCCCGTGGATATAAGGAGGCCAGACATAGTATGCCGCGGCCGCTATACGGTGGAGACGCCGCGGTACCCTTTCGGCCCCCCGTTCCCTCCCTAATAACCGGCCTAGGCTAACTCGAACTGTAGCCTATTACCCTTGCTGTTAGCTATTAGCCTAGAGGTGTAATCCAGATATATAAAGGGGACAAACCGGGGCTATATCGGCCCCGTAACGGTATTACTCTATCTAAGGATAAGTATAGACGTTTTCGCCGGGATCCCGGGTTTTCCCTTTTATAGCTATCTAAGAAGGACTGTATAGTCTAAATTAGGCTCCTATAGATTAGATAGAATAGCAGAGTAAGAATAGTAATAATAATAATACAAAGAGCACTTAAAAACGTGATTACTTTTATAGTTGGATAGGGCAGCCTGTTAATATATCGTTTAGGCGTTATAAACTAGGCTTATAAGTATCGTATATTAAATAGCGTTTATATAATAATTATGGTAATAGTCCTAGTAAAGTAGACATCTCGTGTATATATATTATAATAAGTTATATCTATATAAGTCTTTTATGTCCTTAATTTAGGTAGTGTAGACTCTGTTATAGGTAATATATTATTTGGATTCTATCCGGTCTTTCCCAATATCCACCCTTCTAATACTTTACTAAAGCTGGCCCGCTTCCTTTTCCGACCACTTTTAGCAGCCTTAGTTTTTGTAGTAGTACTACCGCCCGGGCCCGTTTTTCGGGGTTTTGCTGTCTTTTGCGGGGGACATACTTTTAAAGTATATAGTAGTATAGCTGTGAAAGTTTCGGTACTTTGCATTAATATATAATATACAGTAAATCGTGTGGTACCTAGTTAAGGGCGATCCGTGCGGATTTCATGCGTATTTAACGGCCGGACTATGCTGCTATATACTATATCCCCCGAATAGGATAAAAAACAAGATAAGAAATAGGATAAGAATAGGCTATAAAATACAAAACAAAATAGAATAAGAAATAAAATAAAATATAGAATAGAATATAGAATAAAGTATAAAGTATAGGTTGAATTAAGTCTATAGTACTAAGAGAAACTATAAAAACTATAGGAATAAAAGTAATATAAAAGAGTATAAAGAAAATAAATAGTATAAGGGTAATAGGTAATATAAAGTAGAATAAGGTTAGACGTAGCTAATAAGATAAAGATAAAGAAATACGGACAAGGAAAGATAAAAGATAATAAGTAAAATAAAATAAAAATAAAAAGGTATATTATATAAAAGTAAATAGAAGATAATAGATACAATGAGATATATTTAGGTAAATATAAGTATAAGAAATAATATAAATAGTACTATAACATAAGCAGAATATAATATATAGTACTATAATAAACATGGATGAGATATAGTATTATTCTAAGAAAGAAGATATTTAATCAGAAAGAGTATAATATATAAAGTAAAAAGTAAAAGATAGATAATAGAATACTATATAAATATGAATAATATATTAAATAATATACTAATAGATAAAATACAGTATAAATATAAGAAAGTAAGGTATTATGAGTATAGAATATAAGAATTATATCCTTAGGTTTAAGTAAAGAAAAGTTAATATACATATAATATAAGTAGAATATAAAGTAGTTATCGAGAATGATGTTATATAAACTTATAAAGTTATAAAGTCAGAATAGAATTAATATAAAATACAATAAAATAAAGATAGTATATAAGATAAAGCTAATAGATAAGATACAGTAAAATAAGATAAGAACTAAAAAGAAATTAAAGGTGTATATATATTACTAGGAAGTAGTTATAGAGAAAATACTCTAATATAAGTATTAAACAAAGAAGGATATAGATATATAAGGAGCTAAAGAAGAATACACTATAAAAAGAAGTTAAATAGAAGTAAAATAAACTTAACCCTATTTTATATTATTATATTATATTACTATAGTATAAAAACTATATAAATAAAATATAATATAATTCTAATTCTATTATATAACGCTCTTTTTATATTATATATAAGGTATAATTTCTTTATATACTTAAGAAAGTATAATATATATATTTATCTATAAGTTTATTCTTATAGTATATCTTCGTAGTTCTATAGTTTTACACTGTTTTAGAAACTATTAGAAATAAATAGCCTTTATCTATAAATAATAATACTTTTATATATTGCTTAGTATATATATCTATATAATATGGTTAGATAATCGGGTTATATATATAGCCCCCAGCAGGGGCGAGCGCAGCGGCCTTGCCCGTAGGGCAAGCTGCTAAGCTTGTATTATATCCTGATCCCCGAGGTCCGAAGCCCTTAGTTAGGCATAGATCCCCTAGGGACCCTGTTATAGTCCTATGCCTATGCGACAATAACGGCAGACTGGGCCAAAGGATTACAACGACGGTAAGGCCGAAGAATAAAGGACTCTTCGAAGGAGTAGTCTAATAAAGTAGGCGGATATTACCGATAAATAACCCTCACCATAACAATCTCGAGGCTTTAAAAAGATATAGAGCTATTAGATTGACCAGAATAGAGCCGTTTTACTAGAGCGCCGGGCTCATAACTGTCAGAATAAGAATATCGGTACGCGAACTCATGATTCTTATTCCTTGGAGATTCCAAAGGTACTCTAAGGGAATGTCTATCTACCTTAAATAGTACTATAAAAAGGGCCGTGTGACACGCGTGACATGTACCCTTTAGAACCGACTGGGGGAACCCAAAGTACCGCCCCGGTACGCCGCCTACTCCTTCTGACAATTCTTAAAGTGGATACGGAGTGCCTGTCGTTTGCCGAGGCTTCTTCCACTGCCAGTTATGCTGGCGTTTTCTGGTAGAGATGTGGTTTTTGTACTGTCCCGGTCCACCGATTCATTTACCGGGAATGACACCCGTGGATGACGGCAGAATGTAACAGAGGCCGAGGTCCAAAGTAGACAACCAAAGCCTACAACTCATTCTCAACAGTCATCAAGCTCAATGCCACTTTTACCTTCAAAGGCTCCGTGCCTTCCTGCCCCGATCTCTCTGCTGTAGACCGACGTAGCAATTTCAACACTTCATCGCCTTGTTCTCGACCGAAGTTGATCCTCGTCCTATCCACTGCAACTCCCCTGAACATTCCCTTTGCTGCTTGCACGGCAGCCGAGGCTCTGAGTCGAAGACCCCGACTCACATTTGCCCCATTGCAGCCAACATGGTGGCCCAGTCCAAACCAGTCGCTACGCTTTCCCCGTGGGGGCGTGCCATGGCCGGAGCGTCAGGGGCTGTCCTAGCGAATGCACTCGTTTATCCTCTGGACATGTGAGAAATAATCAAGCTACATTTACCAAACGCTTTCGTCCTAACAAGCGACTAATATCGTCAAATAGAGTCAAAACGCGTCTTCAAGTGCAGGTCAAGGCACGCCCATCGCCCACAGCCTCGGACCCTCCGTCCTCGCTAGGGGAGGAAATGCACTACACATCCACGTGGGATGCAATTTCGAAGATTGTCGCCGAAGAGGGCCTGTCAGGCCTCTATGCGGGAATGAATGCTTCGCTCGTTGGTGTCGCGTCCACTAATTTCGCCTATTTTTACTGGTATTCCATCGTGCGTACCCTCTATGTGAAGACCTCGAAAGTTGCAGGGCCTCCGTCCACTTTTGTCGAACTCTCTCTTGGAGCTACTGCTGGAGCCATTGCCCAGCTATTCACAATTCCGGTTGCTGTCGTCACCACACGGCAACAAACACAGCACAAATGTGAGAGGAAAGGGTTCTTCGAAACAGCGAGAGAGGTGATTGATGGTGATGATGGGTTTTTCGGCCTTTGGAGAGGGCTGAAGGCAAGCCTCGTACTCGTGGTGAACCCAGCCATCACATACGGAGCCTATGAGAGGTTAAAGGACAGTCTATTCCCCGGAAAGAAGAACCTGCGGCCGTGGGAGGCCTTCGGTAGGCCTCCATTTCTTGCTGTCCTGTCTTTTCTATTGTTGCTAACTCTTCCTTAGTATTAGGCTCCATGTCCAAGGCACTGGCGACAATTGTGACCCAGCCACTTATTGTTGCTAAAGTAGGCCTGCAATCTCGCCCACCACGGGAAAGACAAGGACGACCATTCAGCACCTTTGGCGAGGTCATGAAGTTCATTGTGGACCGGGAAGGGCCCTCTGGCCTATTCAAGGGCATTGGGCCTCAGATTCTGAAAGGCCTTCTAGTTCAAGGCATCCTAATGATGTCAAAAGAGCGGTTCGTAGCCATGACTGACCCTGGTACAACAGACGACTGACATGATATTACAGCATGGAACTGATGTTGCTCCTGTTTATGCGATACATAAAGACCATGCACGTGAGTCACCTAAACAAGTTGTCCGCAAGCCGGAGCCAAGTGGTTCAGCATGTGGCACAAACAAAGCTCCTTATGCAGAGGTGAGGTGTTATGCACACATGATTGTGGCATACTCTGAATACGCCTGTGTCAGGACTTGTGGCAGCGGAAAGTACTCTACCCACAGGTTGTATACATTTGTTGCTCAGGAGTTGCTCTCAGAAGTTTGAATACAGGATTGGATGGCGGCATGATTGGGATGTTGTGGGTTTCATATCTTCGCGCATTAGTCAATCTGTTCAGAGTAGCAAGTTAGCACTTGTTAGACGTTGCCTCCAGGAAGTGAAGGGCTCTTGTTTGCCTGCTTGTCTCTGGATTTGAGTCTCGAAAGGATGTCCAAAATGATGCAGGAGAAAATTGTAATACAGGAGGTCAACCTAACTACACACACACAATTACGCACAATACATCATTTCTGTTAAAAGGATATTAGCAGGATGTGCAATGACACCCATTGTGTATTAAGGTTACACCGACGGAGGCCAGAGTAGAACTACCTCCGTACGAAGAGCAGGATGACAGGGAAAACCGGGTCTAGAGATGTCTCAATTGCGGCGACGCCTATGCGCTACTAACTTCTTATAAAATGCTTTTTTCCCACTCGACTTCTGGGCCCCAATGTTCTCATACTTGGACTTGAATTTGGTCGATGCCGCCTCCGCGGCCATGATTTCTTGTACTAATGTACGCTTTCGTTCTCTACGTGTGAGCCGAGAACTGTAGAATTCCGTTGGTCCTTCGATGATGCGGCCGATATGGGCGTAGCGGGGTATTCGAGGCTTCAGCGAGTCCTTCTTGTAATGACGCTGGGGATCGAGGGCAGTCCCTCGCATTCTGAGCAGTTGGAGATCTCGCCTCAACTCCTTATCATTTGGATCCGTCTTGGGCAGTTCAAACCAGCCTGGACCAGCATTATCCTTTTCCTGCCATAAGCTGTCAGTTGTCTGGGTTGTCTGGCAATCGGAACAATAGTATTCGTAAGGAAAGCATCAGGCCACCGCAATCAGAGTAACTATGAAAATATAATGGGTGATCATGACTTTGCGATAGCGTTGCTCAAAATGAGCACGCCATCGCATCACTAGAGAAAGGGTTACATCTCATCATAGGAGCGGCATTCGGGACGACAAGACGCATACACTTCTTTCAAAGAAAACCAATGGGAATCGTCCACACACCTGAGAAACAGCCGATGCTGTACGCGGGTCTCGAATAGTTAGATCATTATTGTTGAGTTGCGAAGTCCGGAACTTGACCTCTGCAGCGGGTTTGGAGACCCTGGGCCCTATGACAGAGAGACCATTCTGGTCATCAGGCCGCGTCGATGACAGGCGAGCTTCAGCTTCATTCAGAATTTGATCTATTTGGTCATCCTTGAGCTCTGGCATAGCGTCTTCAAGTATCAGCGGTTGCGCAGCTCCCATGCGTGGTGGACAGAGAACCCCCAGGAAGAGGAAGGAGAATTTAAGGTTGGGATAGCCAGGACTATGGAACACGATAAACGAGAACAAAATTCTCCATTGTGGGGCTGTTATTTGTTATGAATTGTTGTCGAACAGACCATAGTCTTGTCGATTACGTAACGGGCCGGATTGCCGAGATTATAACCGGCGTAGACACCTGCAGAATCTTCACCACCGATATTACGGTGGCAGGAATTCTCTGACGGTCCTGACAAAGTTATATTTATACATAATTACCTTAATTAATTTTGACCTATTTTGTGACGATTTTAACTACCCGTGCCACGCCCTACTTATATTAGTTCGTTAACACTTACTAGCCTATAAGCTAGTGCTCGATAGTTATATATTTAAGGTAGTTATATAACTACTTTTTAAAAGCTATTTATAATAACCGCGTTTTTATCGATAATAACACCTTATTTTAATCCTTTTAAAGATAGAATCTCGTGTCGCTAAGGCTATTAATTATATTAACGAAAACCCCGAGGCTATAATATTAATAGTAGCGCGTTAAATTAGAATCCTATAACACACGCTCCCGAATCGCCTTCGCGGCTACCCTCTTTAACTAGGTTAAAAGTCAGCGAATTCGAAGCTTTTAAAGCCCGAAAAAAAAGCCCTATACTGCTATATCGACCGCCTTAATAATATTAACCTTATAGTTCAACCTAAGTTTATTACTAATACTATAGATATGATGCTAAAGGCGTGTCTTAATACTAGAAAAGGCTACCCCGCCCTTACTATTAGTTAATAATAGGTTACACGGTTTATCTAACGGCACGGCTAATTTAAGAAGAAGTAAAAGAAGATAGATACGAACCGTTAGACTACTAAGGATTCCGAACGGGTTCTTTATTACTTTAACTAATTATAGGAGGTTATATTAGAAAACGGGATCCTACCGGAATCTATCCAGAATATAGATAAGACTAGCTTTTAGATTAGGATAGGCAAAGATCAGGTTATAGTCACTAAACGGAATAAATCCTATTATTTTAGGACCCCTCAGAATAAAGAGTCTATAATAGCGATTAAAGCTATTTTAGTAGGTAGTATTATTATCCTTATTTTCCTGATTTTAAGTAGTAAAATCTATATATAGTAATAGTATAAACTAGAAGAGATAGCCGGCGAAATAATAATGGCCGTATCGCTAACTAGATATTCTAACGACTAGGTCTGCCCTACCTTATTTTACTATAAAGTATCCCGCTAACTAAATAATAGATTAGCCTATATTAGCTATAGCACTTTAATAAGCACTCTTATAAGTTATCTATTAGCGCGAAGCGGCTATTAATCCTAGATAGATATAGTTCCTACTATATAAAGGAATTTACATAATATTATAACGATTATAATATTATCCTTTGTAGATTACCTCCTTACTTAACCTATATACTTTAACCGCTTAACGTCATTATTTTCTAGGCTTTAGAGCATTACCACACTAAAGCCCTTAACTAGTTAGTTTATAATAGAGTTATTAATAGTATAAAGTTTGAATTCCTTTTATTACTTAAGCGCGTATATAAGTAGGCGTTTAAGTAACTAATAATCCATTTAGGTTTTAGGAAAATAGGGATTTATCTATTTAACCCTTAGGTTATCCTATAGTAGTTAGAAGAGCGTAGACCTCGGATACCTACCCCGCCTCCTACCCCTTCTAATAGGTCCTTAAACTCGGTAATGCTTATAACCCTTTATTAGATATATCGTTCTGCCCGTAGAATTAGGCGTAGTTTACGTGATAAGGCGGAATTAGATCTTACCACGTAACGTAAAGTGATAACCTTTATTAAGGGGTCGTTACCTTTAGCGTCCGAATTAATCTAAGTAAAGAGGGACCTCGCGCGTATAAAGCTAGCCGAGGCTATTACCCACTAACGCCGTGCTACTAGGAACCTCTAGCTATAGCACGGAGGCGTCTTAACCGTGAATAAGGCGCGTAGGATAGCTAAATAACGCGTTAAGGATAAGGTTACGAAGGCAGAGCGTATTATAGACACTACGCGTTTAAAGAAGTAAAGAGCGTATAAAAAGGTAGGGGAGGACGCTATAAAGATAGGTAGGGCTTAGAGGAAGGCTAAGCGACTAGGTAAGCTATATACCACGTGGGGGATAGGTTATTAGGTTATATTATCGCGATAGTTATAAATAGCTTTAAAATCGGTAGAAAATAGTGATATAACTATCTTAAATATATAATTATCGAGTACTAGCTTATAGGCTAGTAAGTTTTAACGAACTAATATAAGTAGGGCATGGCACGGGTACGCTTTATTTAATAATTAAGAGTCTTACTAAGTGAAAATCTATCCTCTAATACTACACTGACGCTGGCCCACTTTAAAGTCCGTAATAAGTAGCCAGCCTTACGTTCGTAGCAGTACTTATCGAGCAGACCATAGTCTTTTCGGTTACGTAACGGGCCGGATTGCCAAGATTACAATCCGGGTAGACGCTTACAGAATCTGCACTATATAAAATACGGTGGCAGCGGTTCTCTGACGGTCTAACATAGTTATAATTATACATAATTGCCTTAATTAATCTTGACCTATTTTATAATGATTTTGACTACGCTTTATCCAATAATTAAGAGTCTTACTTACTAAGTGATAACCTACCTTTTTTACCTTTACTACTACCGATTAAAAAACTATCTAGCCGCGTTAATATAGCGTATCTATTAATTATTAATATATCCGAATACTAGCCTATTACCTATAAAACCTATCACGATTAGGAGCTTTAGCGTAGCCACTATAAAGCTACCGCCATTAATAATAAAGTCTAGGAATATCTATACCCTCATAAACTTATTCCCCCTCCTTAAAAGCCTACTTTACCTACCTACGGTAAATTCTAAGCGTTAATTGTAGTTATATAAGTAGGCGCTACGCCTATGTAGCTATTAAATATAATAGCCGGCGGTTAGCGCGCCTACGAATCTATAATATACCGCTAGAAGATATAAAGGGATAACCACTATAAATACGCTAAAGGTATTAACGCCGTACTCATATAGTAGATTAATATTATCGATAAAAGCCGTAAGCTACCCCTATATAACACTACCCCTTAAGGAGTATATAAAGCTATTTAACGCGATACTGCTTACTATATAACTAGATACTATATAGATATCTACGAAAAGTAGAATAAATACGTCCGTACGACTTCGAATAGCCTTAAGAAGCTATAGGAGTAGTTAGTAAGACAGCAGGAACTATTAAAATATCTTAAAGAGGTTAAATCGACGCCCGTAACGTATATCTAGGTAGTAGACTTCTTTAAAGGGATCCGCGGGATAGCTAGCCGCGACTAGACCGAAGCTAAGAGACGCCTCTTAAATAAGGAAGTAGTCCTCTCCGAGGATCTTAATACCCTTAGATAACGATATATCGAGACTAGACTTAAGAACTAAGGAAAGCGCGGTAAATATCGCGTTATAGTATTCCCTGCACTATATATTAGAAGCGAAGAGGGTGAAGATACCATAAAGACTATAGCTAAGCCTAAAAGGAAGGGCGGCTATCTGATACGCCCCAGATTCCACCGGGAATACCAGGGCGTACCACGGGGTACCTTTGGGGTACACCATGGCTTCCCTGGGGTATGATTGGTGAACACCGGGGAATCCCCCGGGTTCCTGTACGTAAGAGCCGAGGATTCCACGGGGTTTACCCGTGGAATACTTAAGTCCTAGGGGCGTACCCCCTTAGTTTAGAGAAGATATCTTTATCACACCGCATTTTTTGTACCTAAAGTTTACCCCTCGAGAAAAGCCTGGCTTACAGGTCCTATAGTACTGGCTGGCCAGGGATTTATCGGTCAGGCATATCACTATCGGAAGAATAAAGCTAAGAATCCTATTACCGCAGTATTTATAGCTATACCTTCTATTACTTTAACTAACCGCTCTTCTTCTAAAAGACGTTAATCTGCTTTACAGTAACAGGAACCCTACCGCGTTTATACTATCCCTAGTCACGATATTAATACCTACTACTACCTATTCCCGGAAATACTAATAAAGGGGTAGATTACGTACAAAAGCAGTAAAATAACCGTTTAAAAGATCCTTAAATATAACCCTGCGATACGCGCGGAAATAAAAGAACTACGTGCTATACAGAAGGTAAAGAAAGATATAAGTCGGGACTCTATATATCTTAAAAAGGCGTGACTTAACTATAGCAGCGTCCGTACTAGCGTCTCTTACGTCGCTATATTTACGGCTAGTACTGCGACTAGCTACCCTCTTCGAGCCTCTACTATCCTGGATTCCGGCGCTACTATTTATATTCTTATCGATTTTTCCCGTTTTTCTGATTTTATACCCGCTATATAGGGGCCTACGTAGTAGCCGGTAGTTTATACCTGCTTATTAAAGGTTACGGTAATATAACCGTGAGATTAAACAGACTAATGAGAGGCCATAATTTTAGACTCTTGAATATCGTATACTATAAGGATTTTATATATAATTTAATCTTTAACTAACGCCTATAACGGCGAGAATATTAGTAGGATTAGAAGCTACTAAATAACTCCTTTTAACGTACTGATAGATCTATACTATGCTACCTAAGTCATCACTTCGATTAGACCGTTATTAAGTACGTGCCCTATAATTCTGACTAATCTGCGGCTACTTTTCTAGGCTTTTCTTCTACCCGAAAAGGCGTCTATAAATCGACGATACCATATCTAAGCACTACGGAGGGTATCTTATAGTATCTACAACTAGGGCATACTAGCTCTATGCCTCTTAGGCACCTAAAAGAGCAGACGTAGGGGGTCAAGTTTAAGGCACTAATAACTATCTACTACGAGGTCTATAAGCTTATAAAAATAACATAGTATATTAGCAGGCGCCCTTATACCGTACCTGCCTATATGGGTGAATAGTAGACGATTAATTTCACGCATTTTAACTAAACGTCCGATAGGGATTCACGGTTTATATTGTTTACGGACCGTTATAGTGGTTTTACGGCCACCTACGTTATAAAGAGTAAACTAGTAACGGATATCCTCGTAATAATTAAGGAATTCCTCGCCTAGGTAGACCGTTAATTAGGTTATAAGGTACGTGTTTTGGAAGCTAATAATAAGCTAACTTAATCTAACGATATGACTCTCTTCCTACACGAGGAGGGTATCCTATTAAAGGCATCTACTACTAATACTTAAGCGTAGAACGCCGGTGCCGAATATGCTATTACTATGGTGATTTTAAAAGGTCGTGCGATAAATATCCACGCTAAGGTGCCGCTATTTATATAGCCTAAGGCTATTTCCACGGCCGCGTACGTCTATAACCGGACGCCACGAAGGTAGTAAAAGGATTAGAAAATGCTATACGAGGTCCTCTTTAACAGGAAGCCGATTTTATTATATCTTCGAGTATACGGCTATAAGGCGTATACTATAATAAAGGACGCCTAAAAGAGTGCTAATAAGATAATAAATCGTATTACTCCTTGTGCTTATATTAGTTATCTTATCGGCTACGATTCTATTAATATCTTCTCGATCTAGGTGCTAGGCCGCCGTACCCGTAACCACGTTATTAGCACGCGCGATATGGATTTTAACGAATATATCGTTTTTAATAGCAATATTAACGTCTCTAAGGACAACCTCCGGTAATTAACCAAGGAACAACTAAAAAGTCTAATTAGTTAGATCGAGTAGGAGAGGGTTAAAGATTCACGGCTGTTTATAAACGTATAAGCTAAGGACCCCCCCCCCCCCGTTATAGAACTGCTTATTTTAAACTTAACCCTTTAACGGGGCTAGTTCCCCCCGGATCCCATCGTTAAGGTTATAGTCCGTAATATCTAGCCATAAGTGGGTAAAGCAGGCCATCTTAAGTCCAGGAGGATAAGACTTAAGTTATAAACTATGTGATTTAGCTAGTATAACGCTTAATCCCCGTCTATAGCAGCCTACTAGTCTATAGCTTCCTACTTTATGGAAACCCTGTTATCGGTTATAGCGCTAATAGTGACCGTGATCTTAGGTAATCGTCGTGATATCCCTACGGCTATAGGCTTTCTCTTAGATAGAGGAACACGATACCGCGATATCCCTATAAGAACGGCTATAGGGTTCCTTATAGATAAAGGAGCGCGCTCTAACCGGTAAGGCGATAGCTAGAAAAGAGACTATTAGGTAGTAGCGTTTAACGCTAGCCGCTACGCCCCGGATATATATTTATTAGATAAAACTCTACTAATTACTTTACGGTTAAAGAGGACCACGCCTATAACGCTATAACGGCGTTTATCGCTATTACTCGAGTCCACAGCCCTAACGGCTGCCTCGGGAAATATAACCCCGGCGGCTACGAAGGTCTATCGTAAACATCTCCCTCCTCCTCCGAAAGACCCTCGCGATATACTCTTATATCCTTATAGCCACTTATTCCAATAAGTATACGAAGACAATTTACGGAGTAACGAGGAGATAGGGTTATAGATACAGGTACCGGCGTCCGTAATAGATAGAAATTAGGGTATTAATTCGATATAAGTGATAATATATAAAATCGATAAGTATAGGTTTGTATATAAATATAAGATAAGGTTTATAGTACGAGGAGATTAGTAGTATTAATCCTCTCTTGAGAAGACGTATATAATAACGATAGCTGGACGGTTATTCCGCGTCTTAATAGCTATCGCCGCCTATTTTAACGTTATACTATTATAATTCGACGTTATAAACGCGTTTATATACGCGCCTCTCCCCCACGATATCTTTATATACCCGCCGCCAGGTTTTCTAGCCCCTAGGAGCCGTTTATACCTAAAAACGGCGTTATATAGGCTTAAGGAGTTCTTATTACTTTAGTAAAAGCACTTTCTGGCTATCCTTTTAGCGGATGGTTTTTAGATAGTACTATAAGAACCGTGTTATTTTCTACATCGCGGCTTAATCCAGTCTTTCTACGTTAACGATATCGTTATTACTTATAAGAAATAATATAAGGTATAGATAAAGCTGGCTATTAATAACCTATAACGCCACTATAACCTATAAGGTAGCGATCGTCTATAATAGTTCCTTAGTATTAAGGTTATTCGCGACCATGCCGTATATAAGATCTAGCCATCGTAACGCGACTACGTTATAAAATTAGAATACCTCTTCAAGCTAAACTGCTATAGTAAGCATACCAGTAACTATCGCCTAATATAACTAATTAAAATCGCAGAACTACTGCCCTATTCAAGGACCTTGACTAACGTTAGAAGCTATTAACGGAATATAGGTTCTATACTATACGTAGTAGTGATATCGCGGCCTGATATCGTGTTTATAGTATGTAGGCTATATGGTTTTAATATTAATTTAAGCCCTAAACACCACGAAGCCGCCGATTATCTAATTCTTTATCTAATTAATAGCTAATCGTTTACGTTAGAAATAGGGGGTAGTCATACTATCGAAATATACACTATCACCTTATTTATCGATAATACCCTTAACCGAAAGAGTAGTTAAGCGTTCGTGATCCGCTTATTCAGCGGTATAATCGCGTCGCGTGCTAATAAGCAAGATACGGTCACGATATTAATAACGGAAGCAGAGCCATTAGCGTTAGTATAAGGTATAAAAAAGGATATCTTTATATAACGCCTATTACGTGGTATAGAAGTGGAATTTAACGATTCGAAATTAAGGATCCTATACGATAATAACTAAACGATTTGGTTAGTTACTTAAGAGATTAGCATATTAATAACGCGCCTTCGCTATATCGATATCCACGGCCATTAGTTACGTTAAGTAAAGGAATAAGGGTAAATACTTATAACGTATGTTATGACCGCGGATATAGTAGTAAACGGATTAATAAAAGCGTTATACGGCGAGAAATTTAAGATATTTAGGCCCTAGGTGGGCGTGATAGATATACGGGAACGGCTATAGTAAAAATAGCTAGTATAAATCCGGATGGAATATTTAGAGGACCTAGAGGATAAATTTAAGGGCGGCTATTATCGCACGTTAAAATAGCACTTATATAATTAACTTAATAGAGCAGAAATCTCGTGTGTGTATTATATCCAGTTATATCTGCGTTAGTCTCTTATAGCCTTAATTTAGGTAGTGAAGACTCTGATATAAGTACTATATTATTTGGATTCTATCCGGTCTTTTCCGGTATCCTCCCTTGTTATATCCTGATGCCCGAGGTCCCCGAGATCCGAAGCCCTTAGTTAGGTATAGATCCCCTAAGAACCACGTCGTGGTCCGTGTACCTATACAATATACCCCCTTACTTAAGGTGGGTCTTCCTAGGTTAACTAACTAATTAAAGGCTTCGCTTTAAACCATAAGCTCTTAACCTTTCTATCGTAAGATTAATAGTTAAGGGAAAACGCCCTAGGAAAAAGGATCTAAATCCGCCCTATTTAATCGTTTAATTTAATTCTATCTTCATTAGTTCCTCGATTCTGATTAGCCAGAGCTGTTTAATCGGATCTATATCTATCGGATCTACTACGCCCTCGGGAGCCTTTATCGTCGCTACGACTACGGCTTTAGCGCGTTTAATCTCTTCGTGCAGTCACTTCGATTACTTGACACGATCCTTTTAATCCGTTAAACTAAGCTATTACTATAGTCTTTTAATCCCTGCCTCCGGTATTACCTTCGTTAAACCGTCCACGATTATATCCTTCGTGTTAACATATATAAGCTTAAAAAGACCTTACTATACTAACTAACGCCCCTACGAGTTATGAATATCGACGTGCCATAGTCTTATTCACAGAGGTTATACCCTCTTATTAATAAGGTTAATAGTCTACTAATTATCGTAGTATAGCTATAATTATTAATAATCTAACTAAAGCTTTAGATCCCTTAATATCCGACTAATAAATAGCGTCTCCTTAGCGGCCTTTATAAAAACGAGTAGTTCCGACTCTATTAACGACGTCGTAACTATCGGTTACTTAGCCGCCTTCTAGTTAATAGTGCCACCGAAAAGCTTTATCGCGTATCCTTAGGAGCTTTTATAGTCTAGATTATCCCCGAAGGACGTGTCGCTTACGGTTAGGAAGAGTCTTTCCCTACCGAATTCTAGGTAGTGGTGCCTTATATAATATAAGAATAGCAGCACTTATTAAGCCCTTTTAAGGTGGTTAGAGAAGGGGTTAACGTTATATTGGGAAAGCTTTAAATAGGCGAACACGATATTAGGCCTTAATATAATAGCGGTATACAGAATAAAACCTATTATACCCTAATACTAACGGACCTCGGGAATTAACGCGCGTATACTATCGCGTGGTATTAACAGCTTTATAGTTAATAATAGCACTTGTAGTGGTTTTCGGCAGAGAATATCTAGGTCGTAATTAACCGTGATCTTCTCCACGTAGGAGGATTATAATAGCTATAACCTATATATAGCTCTATCCCTTAGAACCTTAATCCCTAGGACCTAACGGATTTTATCGTCTCCCGATAACCTATAGCTTTATTTAAGAGTAGCCTTGAGGTTATCGGTATTAGTCTTACGATCTCTATAATACATAAGTCCGATATCGTTAACGTAGAAAAATAGGATTAAACTATGGCGGATTATAATATAGTGGTTATTAGGTATAGCCGTGAATCCTATCTTCTATAGCGTGCCGCTAAATTCCTCTTATTATAGTAGTAGCGATACCCTTAAACCGAAGAGGGCTTTCCGTAGTAGTAGTACCTTACCTAGCACTTCGTAGGCTTACGGTATCTTTATAAATATTTCCACTTTAAGGCTAGCGTTAACGAACGCGTTAATAGCGTCGAACTACCTTATCTCTAGATTAAATCGGGCGGCGATAGCTATTAGTCTATAGAAAGACCGCGAGGCTAGCGTAGCGGCGTAGTTATCTTTAGTCTCTAAACTTGTTTATTAATGCCCTTATACTATAAGGCATGCCTTATATTTAAGGAGGGTGCCTTCCTTATTAAATATATAGGTGTATACCTATCTATAGGCGAGGACTTATTACTTATTAGCCTAATTACTACCTACCTCTTACTAATAGCCTATTTATCGGTAGCCTTTAAGGTATTCCCCCTCGGCCTATAACCACTACTCCTGTAATAGGTAAAGGCGTATATCGCGGTAGTGGTTTAGCGGACAGGGGAGATCCTCGCGGGTTAAACACGATAATAGCGGCTAGGAGGTATAAAGAGAATCTATAACGCCGATATCGCCGTTATTAATAGCTTACTTCCTCGCGCATATAGGGTTATAAGTCTTTCTAGCGTTAAAGAACGCCTTCTAGACATTATCATTCTCCACCTTCTCGGTTATATAGAGGCTTAGGATAGTTCTCGCAATAGATAGGCGCGCGGGTAATAGGCGCGCGGCCGACGGATACCCCTTAGGGGTATCTATAGCTATCCGTTAGTGGTTATCGTCTCCTTCCACCTTAACGCCCCTAACCACCGCTAATGCTATAATGAACGCGCGCGTAGGATTATACGGGGATATTAAAGGCGTGAGAAACAGTTTAAACCTTATAGTGGTGAACTGTTCAGTGTCCGTAATAGTATCAGTGTCCGTAGTAATAGCGGTGGCCTCTCCCGTAGTAATAGCGGTAGTATAGTCTATAGTAATAGTAGTATAGTCTATAGTAATAGTAGTATAGTCTATAGTAATAGTAGTAGCCTCTCTCGTAGTAATAGCGACGGCCTTGCCTTTATCTGTAGCAATAGCGGTAGCGTTAGAGTCTTCCGCTTTGAGATCTAATACGTCTACGGCTATACCCTTTAATAATAGTCTATTCGTGGTTGTAATATTATTAGATTAGGTAATACGGATAGATTATAGGCGTTCCTTAATTTTCTTAGCGGAAGCTATAGCTTATAGCGTTTTAATCCTACCGTTAAAGGTCTTATCTTCGTTAAAGATCACGTCTTTTATAGTGTTAATATCCGTTAGGTATAGCAGCTAGACGCGGAAGCTATTTTAGGATTAGTATCTAACGTAATATCCGATCTATACCTTCGGTTCTAGCCTCTATAGACGGTTCCATTTAGCTTATGCATCGGGCTTTTTTATAAAGGCTTTATAGCCGTATACTCGTAGTTACGTAAGGTTATGTTAATGGCCGCGCAAGCCTTCGTATAGCGTCTTCTAGTCATTAATATATTGTGGCGTTCTATTATCTAGATATATAGTAGTCTTAAAGATCTTGGGCTACATAGATATAGGCAGATTAGCCCAAATGCTTATAGCCCTCGCCCTCCTTTTAACGATACCTTTAATCCGTTCTATAACGCCATTTTAATCCTATAAATATAGTACTAACGGCTAACCTTCCACCCCCTTAGCAGCGAGGAAAGTAATATTTTCGGGGTGTCAAAATATCTTAGAATCGGCATATAGGGCGCGTGGCCTAATATTAAATTAGGTCTTAAGCAGTGTAAAAACGTCTTTTAACACGTATAGGATAAAGCCGTAGTCTCTTTTCTATACGTAGTAATCCTATATATAACCTATATACCCGTGTATAACCAATATAATAGACTTATACAGGCCGCCTAGCAATTTCGACTCTTCTAAATTGTGAAAGTCAATAGCTAGGGCCTCTCCGGGCATTAACGGGTAAACAGATAGTATCTGCCAGATCTACGTAGGCACTTATGATTACCCGTACGCGTTATACTCTACGGTTTACTGCCCCTTAATTCTTACCCCCTAGGTGGCATTAACGATGTTTATAAGGGTATCTACGCCGTAGTAGCTAAGGCGTTTATGCCATCTTTATGCTATAGTCTTCTATAGTTACCGCGGCTATTATAATCTTCCGTGCGGATTATCGCGTGGGTGCTAAGCCAAAACCGTAAACGTTGTAGTGTTAGCTTCGGCGCATTTAATTATATACTGGCCGTGGATATCTAGTAGCTTATAGATAGGCCGGTTATTAGTAGAGCTAATAATAGTATCGTTTACGGTATCTTAGCGGTAGCCTTATAAACGTAGCTAGTATTCCGAGACGATATTAGTGATAAACTCTTTATAGTATACGATGTCACGGAGGCATAATAGCCTCTTCGTGTCTAATAGGGATTATATACGTAGCTTAATGTCTCTGTATCCGAGAATAGAAGCCTTATAAGTACCCACCTAAAGGGATAAAGATAAAGTATTAGTGGGTAGTCTAACGGCCGTAAAACGGCCTCGGTTATTAAAGATATAGATTAACGATCCTAAGTCTAGAATCGCGTCGTATAGTAATGCTTTAGCTTAGTTAATAGAAAGGGACGCTCCCTATTATAATCTTAATAGTGTTATCGTACGAGGGCGCGCTACCCCCCCTTCTTAGGAGGGGTGGACGCCTAGCCCTATACTCGCGGTAACGGAAAGGTCTTTTAAAACTATACTTACGGACGGCGTGGTAACCCCCCGACTTTATAGTATAGTAGTTATAATAGGCGTAGTATTATAGAGTTAATCTTTCTAGACTTCCTTTATCTTATTAGCGGTAGTAGCCTCTAAGGCTTCCCGCCTCTTCTATATCGCGGTATCTACGCAGCTTTTAAAACTATACTTACGTATCTTCTTTTCTATAACCTTTATAATATCTTTATAGCTATACTAGCTATAAGGACGTATGTCCGGCCTTACGTACTAATAGGCAGTGGTGATATAGATATTCTTATATATCTTATAGGGCCTTCTTATTACGAGAGATAGCCTTTACGGACGTATTACTACGAGGACGCTTCTTTGTATCTTTATTATTAGTAGTATCCTTAGTATCGGGGAGGTTCCCGAGGGTATTAAAAGTGCCTGTCCCGACTCTAGGCTTTATAGCGGAGGATTATAGGCTTTTATATTACTAAGAACCGCCCTTGAAGCCTTTATAAAATCGTTAATTATTAGCTGATTTTCTCTAATCTTATCGTAGTTATTTACTAGGTAATTATTATTCTATTCCTAGGCAATAGGTCTAATAGCTTTTAACGCGTCTTCCGCCTAATAGTCCGCGTTCAATAGCTCCAAAACGCCTATATATATACAGTGCATTATCGTTATTTTGTAGCTTATAATCTAGCTATCTATACCCTTAGGTATAGCCTTTATAGGCGTAGTGTATCGTCGATATAGGACTAAGGCTTCCTTATAGAGGTTTATAGGGGTTAGTCCTACGTACGCGTGCAGGAGAGTAATCTAAGCCTATAGATTATTTAGGGTGCTATCCTATAGCTAGGCGAGGAGGTTATATAATATAGTATAAATAGTCCCTTCGATATAGGAGTATACCTTATTAAATTCCTTCTACTACGCGTTATAGTCTATCGTTTCGTCGCGGTATACACGGCGATCGTATAGGTAGCGCGTACGCCCCTTTTTAGAGAGGTTATCGATAAATATAGGCGTCTCTATTAGTAGTTCTTTCGTTACGGCCGTAGCCTTTTAGTGAGCGGCTATCTTCTTCTTACTAGCGTCTATAGTCGCCGTAATAGCCATAGTAGCGGTAGCGTCCGCGGCGTCCGTGGCCTTATCGCCCTCTAGCGTAATAGTGGAAGACGGGGTAGCTATGATGGTAGAAGATAAAATGGCTATAGCCTCCTCCATCGCGTTAAGGTTAACGATAAGGGCTTTGTATTACGAATATAAGGTGGTATAGGCTTAAGGAGCATGTAGACGTTAGCCTTCTTATCGCTTAGCTTTGGATTAAGGTATTTATTCTAGTAGGAGGCAGATTTACCGTGTATAGCGTGCTCTTACGTCGCCTAATCCCTTTAATTAACGAGGGTGGTAGCGGCTGCCTTTTATTCGGCGTTAGATACGTTAAAATATATCTTTACTTACTTATTAGTTGGTTAATTAATTAATAGGTAGGTTAGTAGGTTAATTAATTGCTTAATTACTCTAATTAGGTTAATAGTAGTTCTTTAAGAGTGCTTATATAAACGTGATTACTTTTATAGTAGAATAGGGGTAGCCTTATTAATATCTATCGTTTAGGCATTATACACCGGGCTGATAACTATCGCATATTAAAATAGCACTTACATAATTAACTTAATAGAGTAGAAATCTCCTGTGTATGTATTATATTTAGTTACATCTATGTGAGTCTCTTAGACCCTTAATTTATATAGTGAAGACTCTGTTATAGGTACTATATTATTTGGATCCTATCTGGTCTTCTCCGGTATCCTCCTTTGTTATATCCTCATGCCCGAGGTCCCCGAGATCCGAAGCCCTTAGTCAGACATAGATGCCCTAGGGACCACGTCGTGGTCCGTGTGCCTATACAATAGCTATCATAAAGAGATTACTTGGCTATTATATCTGCCCGTTACCAATAGTTTTAATTGCCTAACTAACCTTTAGGGCGATTAAAGGATATATTAAATAGACTATAGTCTTTTCGGTTATATAACGGGCCGGATTACTAGGATTATACTCTGGGTAGACGCTTACAGAATCTACACTATATAAAATACGGTGGCAGCAGTTCCCTAACAGTGTGACACAGTTACAATTATACATGATTGCCTTAATTAATCTTGACCTAGTTTGGAACGATTTCGACTACGCTTTATCTAATAGTACTACGGCCCGGACCTGTTTTTTAACTTTTTACGGTGTTTTTCGGGTCACTTGCTCCAACAGTATATAGTTCTACAAGTTCTAAAATCCCTGTACTTTCGTTTTATATAGGTTTAACAGCAAATAGCGTTGTATTCATTTGAGAGCGCTCCGTGCGGATCTCCTGTATATTTGAGGGTTCGAATGTGCTGCTATGTACTATGGCCCGTAATAGAATAAAAAATAGGATCCAAAATAGGATAAAAGATAGGATAAAAAGTAGGGTAAAAAATAGGATACGAATTAGTATAAACATAAGATACAAAATAGGATACAAAGAGAATACAAAAGATGATACAAATAGCATACAAATTAGGATAATACAATAGGATAAAACATTAGATAAGAAATTGGGTAAAGGAATAGGATAACAAAATAAAATAGAAAATAGGATACGAAATAGAATCAAAAAATAGGATAAAAATAAAACAAAATATAGGATAAAAAAGAGGATAATAAATAGAGTAAAGCAATATGATAAAGAATAGAGTATAAAGTAACATAGAAGTAGGATATAAATGGAAGACGAAATATAATAAAATCTTTGATGGAAAATAGGATACAAAGAGGATATAAAAGAGCATATAAAATACAATAAGATAGAATACAAATACAATAAAACATAGACTAAAACTAATATATAAATAGAATACAATATAGAATAGAACAAAGAATATAATATAAGGAGAATTAAGTCTAGAGTATTAATAAAAACTATAACAAGTATGCGAATAGAATTAATATAAAAGTAAATAAATAAAATACATAGGATAAGATCAATACATAATATAATGTAGAATGAAGTTAGACGTAACTGATGAGATAAAGATGAATCAATAGAAGATAATAGATAAGATAAGATAGACTATATACACAGAACTTATAAGAAATCCTTTAATATATGTTTAGTGCTATATAATAAGCAGAATATAGTATATAGTATTATAATAAAAATATAGCAGATATAACTTAATTCTAAGAAATAAGATATTTATTAAGAAATAGTATACTATATAAAGTAAAACGTGAAAGACGGATAGTAGAATAATATATAAATATAAAGAATATAATAAATGATATACTGAAGAATAAAAATATAGTATTAATATAAGAAGATAAAATATTATAAGTATAGAATATAAGAGTTATATCCTAAGCTTTCGGTAAAGAAAAGTTACTATAGATATACTATAAGTGTAATCTAAAGTAGGTACTGAGAATAAGGTTATATAAAGTTATAAAGTTAAAATAGAATTAATATACAATAAAATAATGGTACAAGATAAGATAAAGTTAATATATAAGATAAAGTAAAATAAGGTAAAACTAAAAAGTACTTAAAGGTGTATATATTATTAGGAAGTAGTTATAGATAAAGTGCTTTAATAAAAGTCTAAAATAGAAAAAGACTTGGATATATAAAGAGCTAAAGGAGAATAGACTATAGTAAAAGCTTAAATATAAATAAAACTAAAGTTAAAGCCTTTTGAAGATTTTTGAAGATAGCGGATTAGCGTAAGGAGGGAAAGTTATGAAAAGTAGTGGAAAAATAAGATAGGTAATAATAGAATTGTAAGGTGGGAGTTCTGCGCGGGTATAGATCGAGAAAAAGCGATTAAGAAAAAGAGTAAAGAAAGGAAGAACTAAACCGAGGGAACGGGTTAGTATCCTTTATTCTTTCTTTCTCTATAAAGAAATCGATATCAGAATAATATCGTAATGCTTTATCTAACTCGTATTAGATAAGCTGACTCGAAAGAGAATAGTCTAGGCTTACGGGGAGAATATTCTTTGTTCGAATATAAAGGATATACTCGAAGGATACTAAGGATATTACTAGTAATAATATTGATATTAATATCCCCCCGTAAACTAGTTCTTATATAAGAAGGAGTAGCTTAAAACGGGTATATATATTATATAGTTATAGCGTAGAAACCCGAGTTAACTAACTAGGACTAATTATAAGAGGAAAAATAAAAGAAAACCTTTAAGGCAAAAATTTAGAACCCCTTAATTTCTTATAAAGGGAAAATTCAAAAACCGTCTTTATAATAGTAGCAAAACCCGTAGGTAAAAACCTAGTTATAGACCTTAGTATTTTAATTTAAGAACTCGGGTATAAGGCGGTATGTCGTAGTCAGGCAACGTATCGTCTTTATTAACTAAATTCATATAACTGTATAGTCTATTATATAGGTCTTTAGGTAGACCTTTAGTAATTATATCGGCTGTATTAAATTTGGTATTTATATAAACGACCTTGATTCTATTGTTTTGAAGCTGTTGTGGGTAGTAGTGATACCAACGTTCTATATACTTTACTCGTTTATAAAATTCAGGTTTTTGATAAAGCTTCTTTACGCTTTCGCTATCTATTATTATAGTAGGAATCGCTATATTATTACTTTTATTATTATACAAACAAAAGTTTATATCAGTAAATAAGCTAAGGTTATTTACTATATCTATATATATAATATATATATAGATTCCTTCTTCAGAAGCTTCTGTTAACGCTATTTATTCTGCTTCTGTTATTGATAAAGTAACGACTTGTTGCTTAGTTGAAGTCTCGCTTATTAAATGATTTATACCTATAGAATAGATATAGCCTAACGTAGAAGTTCTGTCTTCGATTATATCTGAGAAACTAGCATTAGAATAACCGTATATCTTAAGGTCTTTTTTATTTGAATAGTTATATAAAAGGCCGATATTAGGAAAAGTATTTATATATGCCCAGATTAGATTCAACGCTATAGAGTGTTCCTAAGACGGATTACTCATATATCGAGCGTATTTATTAATAGCGCAGGTTATATCGGGTCTTAAGTGTAGTGCTAAATATAATAAAGCACCGATTTCTTATTTGTATATTTTAATATCGGCTTTTAATGCCTGTTCCTGGTTTGGTATGAGGACCTTTTTATTTATACAAGGGGTATTAACCCATTTAAGACTTTATTTATTATACTTATCGAGGACCCTATTTGTATAAGGTAACTAGTTTATGAAAAGCGTTTTATTAGATTTATTTATAATAGTTTCGTGGCCTAAAAATGTGTGAAGTTTACCTAGGTCTTTGAGTGAAATCTTCTTCAGTATTTTTGGTAAATAAATACTATATCGTTATAGAAGAAGGGCTTAATACCACTATATTGTCTACGTGACATATAAGTATAGCACAGTCTATTTTATTCTTATAAAAAGTAAATATACCGTTATCGAAATCAGAGACTAGGTAACCGATATCGCGGAGTACTTTGACTAGGAAATTATACCAAAGCCGGGGGCTTTATCTTAAACTGTATAAAGCTTTATTGAGTTTTAAACTAATTTATTAGAGCCTTCTTTTCCCTTAAAGCCTATAGGGTATATAGTATAAATCTTGGTATCTATATCGACGTAAACGAAAGCGTTATTAACGTCGAACTATCTAAAATTCCAGCCTAAGAATACGCGTAGTATAAAAGCTAATCTATAGGTCTCGGGTTTATAGATAGCAGGAAAGGTTTCTAAATAATTAATACCGAGTACTTAATTAAACCCTTATATATACTAGCATGCTTTATATTTTATAGCCTCGTCTTTATCGTTATATTTAATCTTATATATCTACCGGCCTCCTAACACGTTCAAGGTATTTTTATCTATATTATTATTATTACTATTATTATTATTATTATTATTAGTATTGTTATTATTATTATTATTATTATTATTATTATTATTATTATTATTACTATTATTATATTAAGGCGTATCCTTTATACTTATTAGATCCCAGGACGTTCTATTTTCAAGTTCAGTTATTTTAGCTACTATAGCTTCTCTCCACTTACTTTTATCAGAGCAGTTTATGGCCTATCTATAAGTAGCTAGTTCGTATAAAGAATTTACAGTTAAAAGAAAGTGGGAATCTTCTTAAAACTATAGGTTCCCGGATAGAGTATCTTTAGTTATATATAATAAGCGCTTATTATTATCGTACTATATATGGTCGTTATCGTTGTCCTTCGAAGATTTAGAAGGGATTTGAATTTCTAACCTGGATTTAAGGCCGTTATTAACCGGGTCGGCGGTTATATTATTAGTATTATTATTTTCGGCTGGATTAGTACCGCCCGCTACTCGAAGACTCTTACGTCTTTTATGGTTTTTATTATTATTATCTTCTTCTTCGGTTTAGGTAGACCTAAACGTTTATTTAGTATTGTTATAGTACTCGCCGAGTAGATAAGACTCGCGGTCGAAAACCGGTTCTGCTTACGGTATGCTTATAGTACAAGACTTATTATTTATATAGGTTATAGGGTTTTTTTTATTAATTATAGTATCAGAAGAAGAAGTCAGAAACTGATTTTCTAGAATATAAACGTCACGACCCTAGTTAGTCTTCCTAGAGTAAGGATTATATATTTTATAATTATAATCGTTATAACCTACTAAAGCACCCTGAAATTCTCGTGGATCCAGTTTCTTTACTTTCGGGTCGTTATTGTTATAATATGTAATAAAACCCTATATCCGAATATCTTTTATATTAGGTTTACGATTTTCTACTAATCTGTAAGGCGTTTTAAACCCTACTACTCAATCAGGTATTCTATTATACGTATACACGGCTAAATAAACCGTATTCACCTAAAGGTATTTAGATAGGCCTAAGTGGGAAAGAAAATAACGGACTTTTTCTATTATAGTCCTTATAACCCGTTCTATCACGCCTTAAGTCTTGTGGGTATACGGGAGTTTTATATTGTAATTTACACCGACGAAGAGTCTTTTAAAGAAGGTATTCGTAACTTCTTTTCCGCCGTCGGTATATACCCCTTTTAGTTTTATATCATATTCATTAACTTTAACGGGAACTTTCCACTCTTTTATTACGTTTATAACAGTTATTTCAGACTTATGTATAAGTAGTTTTGCCTATAGATACCGGGTAGAACGGTCTATTATAAGCAGAAGGGAACGCTTTCTATTATACGTTATAGGGTTAATAGGCCCGTATAAATCTGTATATACCTTTGTAAGGTAGGAAAAATCCTTATATTTATTTATAGATTCTTTATTCGCGAGCGTAGCTAACTTGATTTTTCTATAGGCTTTATTGCTCTGTATTTCTAGCATATCTTCTTTAGATACATTTATACTATTCTTATTTATATATTTTAAAGTAGTGGGGTTAATATAACCTATCCTGCAGTGCTATAGCATTATATTCTTTTTGTTATTTATTATTTTCCGACGGTTATTTCGGTCTCTTTATTCTATTCTTTATTCTGCCGGGTCTCTTTATTCTACCAGTTATCCTTTTCTTTGTTCCACGACCTAACTATTCCTTTATAAACCTAAAGAGTGGGTCTTTAATTGGGTCTTTAAGTGGGTCTTTTCTAAGACCGTGTTCTTTATATCTAACCATTCCTTTATTCCTTTTCTTTTATCTAAAACAGTCTTCTTTATTCCTGTTATATTTATAGCGCTATAAATCTATAAGGACCGTCACGATAACCCTATTACCCCCCCGTATATTAGGGCCCGAGCCAAAGCCTAGTAAAGGCCGTTATATGAAACGGCTCTAGTATAAACGTTAGTGGTTTTAGTTTGGTTATTCTGGAATAGTATAAGCTAGTTATTTCCTGTAAGGCCGTAGATTCTTTTCTTATCCAGGATAGAAAGGCCAATAATATTAGTACCTAATTCGGGAATAAATAAATAGTTCTGAAGTAGTAGTATTCCTCCTGAATCCCTGAATTTAGTATAATAGTCACTAATACGTATTACTTTTATTTTATTTGTATTATCCTAACTAGTAGTGCTTTTAGTGGTTTTATACGTAGAAAAGAGTGTTTTATGTACTACTACGTATACCGTACCGCCACTGTCGATATAAAAAGTCAAATCCAATTTAATTAAATTATCTAAAATCCTATTAACATTTTCCACTACCCGTCCTATATGTATATTAGTATTTTAAGGGGTTATATTAATTTAGGGTTTATTTTAAAGGATAAATACCTATTTAATATCTATTAGGTCTTCCGCGTAAGAGTCCGGGAGACGTGTAGGCTTAGGCATAATAGGAACGTCTTAAAAAAAGAACCTGGTTATCCGAGTCGTCTTCTTCTTCTTCCTAATCGTCTTATTCTTATTCTTTTTCTTTTTCTGCTTTTTCTTCTAATTCCCCTTCTTCGTACTACTAATTTTCGGCTTTATTATCGGTATCAGCTTCCGAAAAATCCTCCTTAAAAGGCGGTATATTATAAACTAAATTAATAGTTTCCTCGCTACTTATTTTCCCCAACAGCTTCTATTACTCATAGTAACGGAAGAAGTTAAGTACTTTAGACTCTCGTATCGATAGCTTTGATAGTGCCGTCTTCTTCAGAGGATTCTTATTTTTATTTACCCAATTTGAGGTATTTTTCCTCGAACCTGAATTTGTCTTAACCCCCTAATCTACGGGGGCTTCTTCCTGGTATAGAAAATACCAGTTTATCGGCAGATATCCAGACTTTTTATAGTTACTACAGAAAAGGTTCTTTTAACTACTTTAGCCTCTATTCGACTATTTCTTCTAATTATTTTGATTTGTCTATACCTTTATAAGCAGGGCCTTTAAGGTAGAAAAGATAACTTTCCTCGATATATCTACTAGTTCCGTAACCGTTTTATCGAATATATAGCTATCGATATCGTGCTAAAAAGCCTACGTAATCTACAAAATAACCATATTATATCGCTTATCTAGGCGATTTAGAGTCTACGTAAAGACTATCTTATTAAGTAGCATAATATCCTTTCTTTAAAGGATAATCAGTCTTTCTTAGACTTTATATAGAAAGTCCTGAAGCGTAGGGAATTCTAAGATATTAAGGTTAAAAAACGACGTAAGGATATCGTAGTTAGCTTAAAACCCCTTTTTCTTGTATAGGGATTTTAGCTTTTCCTAGATTTCTAAAGTAAAATTAAGGTCCTACACCTGCGTTAAGGGCCTATCTTATAAAGCGGAGAGTGAATCTCTAATAGTCTTTAAATATTCTTCTTTTACCTTATTAAAGGTACTTTTAGGCAGGGGTTTTATAAGCTCTTTTAGAAGCTTTGCCCGATATATAAAGTAGCTATATATAGTTATTATCCAGGTTTAATAGTCTTAACTACCCTTTAGCTTCTTTATATTAATATCCCTAGGTTTAGCCTACGCGGGTATCTTAGGAGCTCCTAAACGGTCTTTACTTTATTTATTTTAGATAAGAACTAATAAAGTTATAATACAAATAAGGAAAATAGTTCTTTTCTTTATTCTTTTCTTTATTATATACACGGGCGGTTACTATAACGATACGTTTATTCGTGTGGGTCTAAAGTACAGCCGATATATAGTCCTTTATGCTAAAAGAGGAAAAGTAGCTTCGTAGATAAAGAAAGTAATACCCGTATATACGAATAACAGAATTCCTTTATTTCTAAAGACAGGACTCCTTTTCTCCGGCGGGTGTAAAGCGGGGCCGGTATAATTCCTTACTTACGAGGATCCTAAAGTGGGTCTTCGCAGAGTAAGGGGATTCAGGGTCGCGTAGAAGACACGATATTTATATAGAATTCCACGGTCGAAAACTATATATAGGGAAATCTTAGGTAGAACTAAAAACTTATAAGTAACGAAAGATATCCTAGCATTAATAGCTAGAATAGCCCTTATAGCATAGTGGATATTATATCCATATATAAAAAATAGTATACCGGTTTAATTCACGTAATTATAGCTTTTATAGTTTTTCTATAGATTTTATAGAGTTATATACGTATAACTAAGTCGACTAACCGATTAAACCATAGGATTATAGATATAAGAATATAGACAAGTAGGTTAGTAGGTAGGTAGGTAGTATTAGTAGTATATAAAGTAGAATATCGGATAAGAATAAAGACTATTATTTAGAATCAGGCGTTTCTCTTTTTAGGTTATGACTATAGATAATTAAGGAATATATTATTTCGAGACTTTAGTCGAGCTTTTCCGGTCTTATAACCCTTTAAAGACTTTTAAAGATAGTGGATAAACGGAAGGGATAAAAGTCACGAAAAGTAGTGGGAAAAAAGATAGGTAATATTAGGATTATAAAGTGGGATTTCTATGCCCGTATAGATCGAGAAAAAGCGATTAATAAGAAGAATAAAGAAAGGAAGAACTAAACGGAGGGAATGGGTGAATATTCTTTATTCTTTCTTTCTGTATAAAGAGATCGATATCGTAATAATATCGTAATCCTTTATCTAACTCGTATTAGATAAACTAACTCGAAAGAGAACGGTCTAGGCTTACGGGGAAGATATTCTTTATTCGAGTACGAAGGATATACTCGAAGGATATTAAGGATATTATTAGTAATAATATTACTATTAACAAAAGCTATTTTAGTATTATTATATTTTATCAACATAGTATAAAAAGTATATTAATAAAATGTAATATTATCCTAATTATATTATATAACGCTCTTTTTATATTATATACCAGGTGTAATTTCTTTACTTACTTAAAAACGTATAATATATCTATTTAGTTATAAGTTTCTTCGTATCGTAGATCTTCGTAGTTTTATAGTTTTAACCCATTTTAGGAACTATCAAAAATAAACAACCTTTACGTATAAATAATAATAATTATACATATTATAGAGTATATTGATTTACATAATATCGTTAGATAATTGGGTTATATGTATAGCCCCTTATAGGGGCGAGCGTAGTGGCCTTACCTATACGGTAAGCTATTAATTAGTATTGACGCGTTTGTAGGGGGTATAGCGATTATTTATACCTATTACTTACTTACCGACGATACTATTTACGGCCGGGGGATAGTAGGAGAGGAATACAGGGGGATAAAAGAAGCTGATACTAGCGCCTATAGAGAGGAATCGACCCTTAAGTACGAGGTATAAAGCGCGATTAATATAATAAAAAATAGCCTTTTACGGTATTAAAGAAATAATAAAAAAACGTTCTTATAGCGTGAAAGGAACTAATAAATAGCTATAGAAAATAAAAAGCAGGCGTTTTATAGTTATTTTCGGATATATACAGTTATTTAGTGGTATAGAGTGGGTTATATAATTAGCCCCGGCCCCTCCCCCCCACCCCTAATAAAGGGGGGGGGGGGCGCTGGCGAGCTTGGCGACGTTGCCCGTAGAGCAACCTGCTAAGCTCGTTTACCCTTACTACTACCGATTAATAAGCTATCTAGTAGCGCCGACACAGCGAGTTAATCTAGAACTAAGATACCGGACTATAAGCTTATTATCTATAAAACCTATCGCGAGTAGGAGCTCTAGTATAGCCACTACAAAGCTACTGCCGTTAATAATAACGTGTAGGATTATGTATGCCCTAATAATTCTATTCCCACTCCTTAAAAGCCTATTTTACCTTCCTACACTAACTTCTAAGCTTTAAACGCTATCCTATAAACGGAAACTACGCTTACGTAGTAGTTAGATCTAATAGCCGCTAGGCAGTATACCTACGATTCGGCGATACAGTATTAGAAGATATAGAGGTGTTAACGACTGGTTATAGGTCGTAGCACTAAGTGAGGTCGTAATAATAGATTATCTAGGACTAAGGAAGGAAGAAGAAAAAGGAGAAAAGTCTATAGCGCTAGGCTAGCTATAAGATAGCGATAACTAAGCGATATAGGTCCGTTAACTAAGCGCGTAGTTAGGAAGATCCGGTGTATAGCCGGATTCTCTATATTGGGGCTAACCCGTAATAAATCCCCCCCCTCCTCCCTCCGGGGGGTTTATAACCGCGCGTCCCCGTTATACCTTAGCTCCCCCTTACGTCGCTATAATAAAAGGATAGGCGTACCCCTTTATCTTACCTCGCCTTTACCTCGATACTTTATTCACGTGCCCGAAATACCAATATAGGCCTCCCTCGCGTAGATCCTACCGTAGATATATTGGCTCCGTTATCCTTATAGACTCCCTTTTCCTCTCTTTTTCTCTTTAACTATAATAATAATAATAATAGCTATAGCTATTCTATATGTGCTTATATCTCCTTATGACGATAATTCCTCTAACTCTCCCGGTTATAGACTACCCTTATCGATACTCGTATAGTTTAAGAGTTCCCCGTCTAAGGTAAGCTATCACTCTCTCGCGATCTTCTTATAAGGTAACCCTGCTAACTTGTAGCGTTTATAGACGGCGCTAGCCCCTAGCAATAATAGGGGTAATAATAGTAGTAAGCGTGCTGCCTATAATAGTATAGGTATAATACTCTTGTACCTCGAGGCGATACTAACTATATAATAATCTGCGTTATCGCCGCCGCCTTTACCTAAAAAGAAGAAGTTAGGGGGTAGTCGGCCTCCTACGTACCCTCCTAGTAGCGTTTATACTAAGCTGTGCTTTCCTTATACGCGCGATATCGCTAATAGGAAGTATAAGCGCCTTTATTATAGCTAGACTAGTTAGGGGAAGAAATACTATATATACTCTACGAAGATATACTAATATACTCCTCTCCTAGCGTACCTTAAAGGCTACGCGTAAAGGGTATTCGAGACAGTTACCTTTATTAGCGATAATAATAAGAACGCCCCTATAAGGCTTCCTCCCCCTTAAAGGTTAAGACCGTATCGCTAACCCTTCTCTTAGGAGTAAGAACCGTATCTCGACGCCTACGCGGTATTCTAGGATACTCTTATAGCTAAGGAAGCCATAATGGTAATATTATCTATAGCTATATATCCCGCGGAGGCTCCTAATACGGTAATCGCGCTAGCCCCTTCTCCTTCATAAGAGGTCTAAGAAAAGGTAATACCGTAGTTAGCCTCGCTGCCTATTCTAGAGGTTATTAATAAGGTAACTAAACTAGCCTTATTTCCTTCCGTAATCGAGGTTATTAGCGAGGTAGTTATATTAGTCTTTTCTCCTCCTATAAGGGTCTTAGAAGAGATAGTATCGGGATTAGACCTATTACCTCCGGAGGAGGTTAGTATTAGGGCGGAATAGCTAGCCTTGCCTCCTCCTTATAAGGTTATAGGTAAGGTAACGGTTCTAGGCCCGGTCCCTCCTAATATCGTAACGGAAAAGAATACCTATCCCATTACTCCTACTCCTTTATCGGAGTCGATATTATCCGATAAATACTTTAGGCGCCTTAATCTTATAGAGTTAAGGGAGTAGACTCGGCTATTTAGGGATATATTTATACTCGGTCGCGCTAATATTATTATTTCGAATTCTAATAATACACGGAGCGTAAATAGGCTTTCATGTCTACGGGTATAACCGTCGCTAGCGCGGTTATAATCCCCGATAACAGCGATAACGAAGACGATAATAATAACGATAATAAAAAGGTTAAGGAGACAGACTCTAACCTATAACGGGGCGATAAGGGTAAGACTTTTACGGAAGTCAATAATCCCGAGGATAGCGATTTTAAGGATAAGGATATTAATCTACGCTCGCGTTAAGCGTTACTAAGGCGCGGGGCCTATCCGGCCTAAAATAAATCTAAGTCTTACTCCCTCCTAACTATTATACTATAATCGTTTATCTATCGATTCCTATATAGTGCTAATATAAAGGTCTTTAACGGTCCGTTATTCGTTATAGCTAGACCGAATTTCCTTTTAAACTCGTTAAGTGCCCGTGTTTACGCTAATAGTTCTAATAGTTCCAAAGTAGGCTTATAGTATCCTGCTTATCGACTAGTACTTTACGTCTTGATCCCCTACCTCGTCTTTTTATCCTTATATAGAGTTATCCTTATATAGAGGATTTCCCATACTTCCTATTCTTCACTATCGGCCGTTTCTCGAATAAGCGGGGGTTAGGAGTTATCTACTAACTACCCTAATAAAGGATTATCGCCCGCGCGGCATAATAGATCTATATAGAATTAAGGATAGATTTACGATAGTATAGCGAGCCTAACTATATATACGCTAACTACTTTTATAACTTAGTATTTACGATATAACTAGTTAAGCTTATATAATAGTCGAGGAGTCGAGTACTTAGCTAATAATACCTAGACTAAGTCGTTGACCTTAAAACGCTTAGCTAGTATACGATATTAGTTTACGGACTCTTTATTCCTAAGCTATATTAACACGATTATAGCTTAGGCGAACTTAGTCGTTTCTTATAAGCGACGTAGTAGATCGTGCGCTGCTAATACCCTGGGTTTTTTAGGGGGCTCCTCGGTTATCTAGCTTGGGTCCACGTAGTAACTATATTCTAAGAAAAAGAGACTAAACCCTATTATAGAGCTCTCGCGGTCATTTAGGGCCAGTTATACTATAGGTAGTAGGCGATCCTAGTCGTCTTAAGCGTAATAGATAAAGGCTTATAAATAAGCTTATACTGCTTAATTTATATACTTAGTTACTTTATCGGTTTAGGGGTAGTATACTATACTAAGCTTACGCGATATCTAGGTAAGCTTATAAAGTGCTTTTAGAACATACGTATCTAGTTCGGACCTCGGGTACTAAGTATCGACTTAGGTATTCCGTAAAACCGAAAATAATAGTATAAGAACCGTTCCGTATAGACTTTAGTGATATGCCCTGTCCAGGTATATCTCTGGCCAGCCAGTACTATCGGACCTAGGGCTTCTAGGGTTCGGAATAGCGACCTTTAGGTACAGAAAATAGGGTATAATAAAAATATCCTCTACTAATCTAAAGGCGGGCTTACCGGGAATATATCCTCGGCGAGCCCCGGACTATCTATTTCTCTATACGGCCGGTCCATTCCTGATATTCAGGGCTATACGCGCGTTTAGGGGTCTTAGTCCAGTCCCTAAACGTTTATTTAGGTACTAGCCGACAGGCTCTATACGTTCGTATAGTTCCCAGCGCGCGAGAACTATCCGTGCGTATAGTCCTATACTATTCCGGCGTATTATATACCCGGGGCGGAAAAAGCCCTACATCCCGCGGGCGTCCTAGGGAGCCGTTAGGCGATAGAATACATAACGCGTATACGGTAAGCGTGCTAGACGGGTAGTCATTACTTATGACCGCTTACGAATAGACAGCGTTTATAACGAAAGGAAATAAGAGATAAACTATATTATTCGCTAACTACGCTATCTACTAATTCTCCGCGCCACGTTTATAGCTATATAGTGCCGTCACGTCTGACGCGACCGCGGACGATAGAGAAGACTAAAATAAATAATGGAGGAGAGTAAGAAAAACAGAGAAAACAAAAACCAAACTAACACGACTAACTAAACTACCTAAGTCTTATTGTACGATAGCGTATATATACGCCGTCTTTTCCTCTATATATACCCGTTCTATTATAGGCTAAAATCCAACCACGCTAATTAAGATATAAGTAATATAACCTAAATACCAGAACCCGTTTTACTAACTATACACTTATTCCCCTTTACTATATATACTCTATATCGTTATATACGCTTGTATACTAAACGCTAAATATAAACCGCGAGAACTAAATAAACGTTACATAAAGTCCTTATTCCTTATACTTCCTCCACCTACGGTAATTCCTTATCGTCGTCTAGGAACCCCTAATTTTCCTTATCGTATCCGAGGATAGTTTCGATATTACTACTAGCTAATCCGACTACGCGCTTATCGATCTCGTTACAGTCGATATTATACGCTGAGAGGAGACCCCTAATGCCCGGCTCATCGAAATACTAGGTAAGGACGCTAGTATAGATTATTAGATTCTATACGCGCGTCGGATACTTAGTAAAATACTCGGCTATAGTTACGCGTTTATCGGTATCCACTACGCCGTTAGGGTTAAGCCTAGTAATCTGGGTATAGTCCTCTATACGCTAGACGCCGAGTAGGAACAGTAAGCCTATAGCATTTTAGGTTTTATTAGGGATGACCTAATCCGCGATAAATCTCTTTACCCACCCCGTAACCGGCACCGGCAGGATAATACCCTAGCCGCGCTAAAAGAATATAGCTAACCTCTATTTATCGTATAAGACTTCCTTAAACACGAATATAGTATTAGAGTTAAATAAATATTTAGCTAGATACTTATATTCTATTATCTAAATTATCTCTTTACTGGGGCGCGCTATAAAGCGCTTAGAGAGTAAGGAGCTTATATATCCTTAATAAGGACGTTTAGTGCCTATAGATAGGGTGGCTAAAGGCCCGGCCGACGCGGTCTAGGCATTCACGGCGGCGCCTATATAAAGCTAGGCGAGGATATCTATAACACGCTGGATACTAGGCGTTATTATCTATAAGGTTATTTACAGGAATTATACTATAGAGGTAGCGAGGGGTTAGATAAGGCTATAATAGTCCCGCGTACCTATAAGGAATATAGTATTATCCACCTTATTCCCGTGGCGAGCTTCTATAACGCTCGCTAGACTAAAAGCCAGGTAGGCTAACTCATTTATCTCCCGTAATACCTTACCGGGAATAGCCCTATCTATTATAGGGATTAGTAAGGACTTACTAGGGGTGCTAGTATTAATAGTGCTTTAGCCAGAACGGATAGGGAAGGGAATTAGGTTAATACGTAGGTTCTACGGCATAGCAGGCGCGGCACTATAGGGGGCGGACGGGGTATTTAGCAGAAACCTGCCGTCTAGTCCTTAGGGGGCGTTATATCGAGGTATACTAGTAAGATATTACTCGAATATTTCGGCGGGCCTTATCTAACTTTACACGTTAAGATTATAGTCTAGCAGAAACTAGGGCTAGGGGTAGACGAGTATAAGGGCTTCGGCGTTATTTATACTAATAACTTTATTAGCCTCGAATACGGGGGTAAATACTATACGGCGTAGGGCACGGTTAGTTAGGTCGTTATATCCTAAAGCGGTAGCACGGTTTTAGTAATCTATAATAATTTCCTTATTATCTTTACGCTAAATATAAAACGCGGCGCCCGATATAGAAAGTTTAGAGATAAGCAGACTCTTATTACCGAATAGGGTAATTACCCTAAAATAGCCCTCGAATATAAGGCCCTCGTCTATTCGTCCCCGATAAAAGTATCTAGAGAAATTATACTCGAACGTCGCGTCTTTAGATCTATTTATAGCCGACGGGTATTCTATAATATACTAGCGGGCTATAAATACTAACCACTCAGAGCACGTTTAGAGGCATATAACAGGAAATAAAAACAAAAGTATATATACGTAATATAATAAGATAATAACTAGGGGAGGGCAGGTTATTAGCTTATGTAAGTTATAATAGTGAATATATAAGGGTACTCGGATAATCACGATACTTATAAAGCTTACTATAATAGAGAAGGTGGGAGAGTATAGGAGAGGCTACTTCTAGAGCGTAAATCTTATAGCCGTGCTAGGGGTATAGCTAATCTAGCGGAGTGGCATAGAGCTTTTTATTATTCTATGTTATTATAGTTACGCGTGCCTTCCCTTTAAATATAAGATAATAGCCCTTATACCTTCCCTTATACCTTCCTTGCTATACGTAAATAGCGTTCGGTTACCTTAGGTAATTTAAGCGGTGACCTTAGTAAGTTATACGGCTACGCGGCTATACTAGCGGTCGTTAAAGGTTCTTTACCTTAATTATTCTTTAATAGTCCGAATCCTTTAACGTCTCCTAGCTTAAACGCCTTATTCGCCTTTACTTCCTTCGTTACTACTCGTAGCGTCTCTAAGACTCTTTATTATTCCTTAAAGGCTTCGACTATTTCTAATACGTGTATAGCTTCCTTTAGCATCTAAATATTATACTAACTAGGCCATCCCTTCTAATAGATTAGGTACTTAGTACGCGGCTTACCGCGACCTTTCTTAATAACTCTCTTATTAAGAATAGCGTCGATCTTATAATACTCGTATATATCGCGCTACTCGTGTCTATCCTTATCGGGGCCGTTAGGGCGAATAGGCCCTCCGTCGGCTATCCAGCCGGGGAATAAGTCCGTACCCGGTTCCTTAGCCGGTTATAGATACGTAATACTAATAACGGGATAGATAGTAAGCGTTACGGGTAGTTTTAGTAGGTATACTAGTAGTAAGATCTATCCCTTAACCTTAAATAGTCCTATTCGTTACTAACTAAGCTTCGTTAACGGTTTACTAAGTAGCAAATAGCTATACCCGAGCTTAATAAAGACGAAGTCCCCTAAAGCGAATTGAATACTACGATACTTCTTATCGTATAGTCTTTTTATATATATCTAGGCTAAGGCGATAGATAGTTTAGCGTTTTCCTAGAATAGTTCCCGCGTAAACTACGGGTTTATATCGCCGATTATATTAAGGGGATTATTCGTTCGCGTGCCGTATAGTAGTTTATTTAGCGAATACCCTAAGACTTCGCTAAAGGCGTTATTTAGGTTAAACTATAACGCGACGATACCCTTCGTCCATAGTATATCTAGATATATAGTATGGAATATACGGATAGCGATCTTAACTATCTAATTCTTCTATTCGGATAGTTTGTCCGTCTACGGGTACTATACTATTAAGAACTTAAGCAGCGTGCCCGCCTCCTTTTAGAGCGCTATCTAAAAGGCGGATAGGAACTTAGGGTTATAATCTAAGATAATCCCTTAGGGAATACCCTAGTTACTAAGCTAAAGGAACTAAAAAAGGATATAAGCCTAGTCCTCCGTAGTATAGGAGCTATACCCCGGAAGACAGAGGCTAATTTTAGTAAATTTATCCGTTACCGTAAAGAGGGAGTTAAATAGGGGAAAGCCTTCCCTTTATTAGGGAGAGCTAGCTAAGGGTACCTCGGGTAAGCCGATAATAAAGTCTATAGCGATAATATAGAACGGAATAAAGGGAGTTATAATTAGTTATATCTCGCCGAGTAAGCGTTAACGATTAGTCTAATTAGTAGCGTATATTATATAGTTAGCGATATAGGTCTTAATTTCCTTACGGAGCTTAGGAATAGCGAATCGGCTAACTAGCTTATACTAGGTTCCTTTAACGCCGAAGTGGTAGCGCTTAGTATAAGAGGCCTAAATAAACTCCTAATATATAAAGAACGGGATATAAAGCCGACGCTTCCCACTTTATTCTAAATAGTAAAGGAGACCGTTTTCTAACATAAAAGGAATCTTAACCGGCGAATTAGAATCGTATAGCTAGGTAAGTATAAGTCCTTATTTAGTATTATTAGTATAACTATCGCTAATTCTTTATCGTAGATCGGTGTCTATTTTAAGCTTAGAGAAGTAATAAATAGCCTAATCGCGCTAAATCCATTCTAGTTCCCTATCGTAATCCGCTTCCGGAGGGTTTATTATAGGTAGCCGTAATAGAGCGTTAGCTATGATATTTATTTTCCCGGGAATATACTAATAGTCTAACTAAAACTAGCTAAGGAACTCCGAGGAAAGGATAAGCTTTATATTTAACCTAGTCTTATCTATACTAGATAGCGTAATAGACTTTATAATACCGATAATAGTGGCGTAGTCTATATGAATAATAGTCGGATTATAATAAGCGGACTAAATAATAGTTCGGGTCTTATAAACGGCCTATACTAAGTAGGCGACCTCTAATTCGGTAGGCTAGTACTTTTACTCGGCTAAGTTAAGACCCTTACTAATATAAAGTACTAGACGAATAAGGATCTTACTAATAATATCTTTAGTAAGCTATTTAGTCGTATCGATAAGCTAGAATAGTATAGCAGAGAACTTATACTCCTTAAAAGCATCTAACTAGATAAAGAGGATCTTCCCTAGGTCGTGGTGGAAAAGGCAGATATTAGAGGTAAATACGTCCGTAATATCCTTAAATAACGCTATTTCTTCGGCCGTAAGCTTAAATACCGTTTATTTAGTATAGGCCTTATAACCTTAGCCCTAGTCCTTTCCGAGCTAATAAGCCTCTATAAGTAGGGTAGTCTTCTATTATTAGAGGGAGGCGATTCGGTAAGCGAACCTCGGGATAAGGTACTATAGCTATTTAGTTATACTAATCTATTACTCGAGCGATTAAAGCGACGATAATAGACGGATTCTTTATAGGGCATTAATATATTCCTTTATATTAAAAAGGCCTAAAGCGTTAACCTCGAATTCTAAAAGCTATACTGATAAATCGCTAATAAAGGATTTACCCGGGGAGATAAAGATCCGTTTCCGGCTAAATAGCGATAGGATAGTTTCTAGATACTAAGTGTATTCCTCCTTAGTATCGGAGGCTATAACGACATCGTTAATAAAAGCGGCGGCGAACTTCTTATACGGTCGGAGTAGCTTATCTATATAGCGTTAGATATAGGCTAACGAATTACGGAAGCCTATAAACACGACCTTTAAATACTCTTATCCTCGATATAAGACGATAGTAAACCTTTCACGGTACGGCTTATATACTAGGAACTAATAGAAGAAGGCTTAAACATCGATAATAAAGATAAACTTCTTTGCCTAAAGGCGGCGGATCACTTTATCTTATAACGGTATTGGGTATATATCGGGAATAGTCACCTTATTTAGGGCACGGAGATTAACTACTATTCGGCCCTTACGCTTCCTATTCACGGTTCGCTATATAATAAATACTAAGGCCCTAAATAGTATAGGCTAAGTCGGCTATTCTATTCGTCCTTATTTATAGAGTTTGTTAAGGGTCTTATCTAAGAATCGCTAGTCGTTACGGCTAAGGGGATATAGCTTCTGGCTAATCTTCTAATTATACTATCCGTCGACTAAAAGAACCTTTATATACTCCTTGGGAGGTATATCGATAACGCCTTTGTTAATCTAAACCTTCGGATACTTCTCGATAATCTTACTAAACCGGCGTATAAACCGGTCGGTATAGCGGTAGATTATTACCCCCTTTTTAGTAATTTCTATAGGGACGTTTAGGCTTTTAGCGATACCTAGCTTACCTCCGGGAGTAATATACCCACGGAAGATATCCCCTTCAGCCTTACTAGACGGTTCTTCCTTTATACGCTTAAGTAAGATATCTCGCGCGTTATCGCGGTCGGTATACTAATAACTATCTACCTAGAATAGCTCCACGTAACCTAGCTTAGTGCCTTTAACGATAACTAATAGCCGGTTATCGGCGTTAAAGATAGGTATTATAGACTAGTTATTAAGGATATAGTTCGGAGACCCCTCTACGTCCGGGAAAAACTCTATAGAATTAAGGTTAATATCGGGCTTATTAATTAGTATAAACCTATACGTTCGTGGCGGGATAACTAAACGTTTAGCGGTCTTAAGTTTCCGCTAGATTAGAGAATATTTAGCGAATACCCTCACGGGAACCGTTAAGTCCTAGCAGGCGCTAATACGAATAGCTTCCTACGTATTAAGGATATCTAGCCTATTAGGATAGTTAAACTCCTATCCTAGGAGAAGACCGGCGTCGAGCTTAGGCATAATCTAAGCCCCGATATATAGGCGGTTAATCTTCTTCTTATCACCTACTATACTTTAAACTAGCACGGTAAAGGTAGCCTATCCTAGGGTCTTTATTAATTCTATATCTTATAATATAACGCGTTTAGTAGAATCGATATACTTATTAGGAAATCGATTAAGGCGCTACTAGCATACTATATAGCGGGAGGCTCTTAAGTCGATATAAATATTGAATAGTGCGCTTATAGGGGAACCACAGGCTTAGATCCGAGCGTATATATACCCGTAGGGACTATTAGAAGGGTCCCCGACTTCCTAAACGGCACTATTAATTAGCGGCGAGTCCTATCCGCTCTACTCCTTTAGTCAGTATAGCTAGGAGCAGGTCTTCTTATATCGGATAGTCTCTAGATTTAATCTTATAGGCTAATAGTATTTATTATACTCCTAATATACCTAATAGAGATCGGCGTACTTAGGCACGAATCCGGGTCTATCGGCGACCTAATATAGTTAGTTACTTTATTCGCTATCCGCGCTATCATTATTCTCGGAGTCTATAAAACCCTCGGAGTTCCTTTCGGTATAGTAGTATTTAGGTTCAATATTAGCTTTATCTCCGGACACGGGCTTAGTAGCGGCTTTTTCGGCGGAGGCGTTAACCTAGTCTTAAGAACGGTTATAGTGATAGTCTCCGTACCGGCGATTAGACTATGTATTAGCGTTATTAGTTAGGAGTCGTTAACCCTTATTATTAGTGTAACGGTTAGCATTCGGTATAGGTAACGCGTGATTCTCGCTTTAGCAGCGGAGCTAGCTAGGACTAAGGGAATAGCGGTTAGGCTACGGTGTTTAGCGGCGTTTAGGCGTTAAGCGTCTATTATAGTACCGCGGCGCGGGTTACTAAACCACTATAACGGGGAGTAAAGCGCTATATATTCCGCGGTCCTATTTAGGGAGGCTATATTAGCTAATATAGTACTTCTAAACTCCTTAGGTATAGTTCCGGTACTATCCTAGTATTAGGTTTACTAGGGAATTTAAGAAGTCGGCTAACTTTACCTTAAGGCCCGGTTAGACTATAGTCGCGGCTAGGTTAGCGTTAAGCTTATCCTAAATAATAGATAAAAGCTTTCCCTAGGGTTTATCGGTAGCCTTCGCGAGTTAGGCGACCCTATTAGCGAATACGCGGATATTATAGCGGTTTATAATATCTTCTAGGGTATACTTTTCCCTATATAATCGGTACTTAGCTTCTTCGCGCGGGAGCCGAAATCGGCTCTTTAAACTATTCTTTTAGTTTTTTAGGATAATATTTTTATTATACTATTAGCGGAGTCTAGGGTTTATAGTTATTAGCTACTTAGAGGGTTTACCTAATAGGTAACGGGAGATACCACGGGTAAGGGCTTTATTATACCCGGGGCTTATCTCGGTATACTACTTTATAGCGTCCGTGAAGCGGAATACGTTAAGGAAGACTAGCTTAATACCTTCCGTGCGGATATCCTAGGTAGCGGTAAAGTATTCCGGCGGGTTAAAGTATCTAAGGTTATCCACCTTAAAGCGAACCTAGGGTTAATACGACTATAATCCGCGCTAGAGTTCGCTAATAATAGCTAATAAGTCCGATTAGTGTATATACGTTTAGTCTCCGCCTATAAAGGGCAGATAAGTAGGCGCTAGAGGAGGAGGAGGAGGCGTTCTATCCGGCGGACCGGTACTTTAGCAGATATTATAGCGGCTAGGCCCGGGGGCGCTAGATACCGTGCTCTTAGAGTTAACCGGGTAATCGGCTAAAAAGGCCTAGTTAGGGGTATTAGACGTTTAGCGTTCTATAGTATTCGAATAGCGAATAATAGTCTTAGTAGGAGATATATAGGATATAGGCGATTAGTATAAGGAGGATTTACTTAAGGTGTATATTAGTTCCTCCTCCTTAATTATAGGTTCCTTATCCGTTATCTTTATAGTAGGACGGATTAGGAGTATAGTAGGTTTTATTATAGTAAATAACGGTTCCCCTAGCTCTCCCGTAATCTTAAGGCGATACTAATTACCTAGCTCTTATATCTTAAGCCCTATTATAATAAGCTAGGCAGAGCTAGGCAGAGTAAAGCTAGTATTAACGGAGCTAGCACTAATAAGGCTAGTACTAGTAAGGCTAGTATTAGCAAGGCTCCCTCCTATATAGTTAATTAGGTTAGCCTTAGGATCTAGCTCGCCCGTATAAGGAGCAGGACTAATAATAAACGGTCGTATCGGTTATTTCCCCTTAATATCGCGGGGTTCTCCTATACCCGCTAGGATCTCCCTATAAGCAGGTTTTCTATTAAGCTATTTTTCGAAAATGTCCACGAAATTATCCGGTCTTCGGATCTATTTCTTTAGGTAGGATATATCGGATATAGACTCCGATCACGAGATTCTTCCTCTTAAGGTTAGGCCGCTCGCGCCGGCTATCCCTAAGGCATATATAGCCCTCCTAGCTATATTAAGTAAAGCTATATCTTCGGGCGTAAGGAGATTAGCGATAAGGTCTAGGAACTTATCTAAGAACTTAATAAGAATTTTCGTGCTTTTAGCGCTTCGCGGATAAAAATAGTCGTTAAGGAGGTTTGCGTCGGTTATAATAACGGAGCTTTAGATTCCATGGCGGATCTTTCGTTTAGTAGAGTTAGTATAATCGCCGAACCTGTATACGAAGAGCAGGCTATAATCCTTATATACTCCACGCCTTAGTCTAGTAAAGGAGAGGCGTCCTTACTCGGCGTGCTAATAGTCGTATAATTCCGTCGGTATACTATATATTTATATAGTCGCAGGATATATAGCTTATATCGAGCCGCAGTACGCGAACCTCGCTTAAAAGCTTAGTTACTACTATTTAATATACCCTATCCAGGTATATCTCTAGCCAGCTAATACTATCGGACCTAGGGGTTCTTGGGTTCAGAATAGCGACCTTTAGATATAGAAAATAGTGTATAATAAAGATATCCTCTACTAATCTAAAGGCGGGCTTACCGGGAATATATCCTCGGCGAGCCCCGGACTATCTATTTCTCTATATAGCTGGTCTATTCCTAATATTCGGGGCTATACGCGCGTTTAGGGGTCTTGGTCCGGTCCCTAAACGTTTATTTAGGTACTGGCCGATAGGCTCTATACGTTCGTATAGTTCCCGGCGCGCGAGGACTATCCGTGTATATAGTTCTATACTATTCCGGCGTATTATTAGCTTCTATTATCTTTATCGCTTTTAACGTTATAGCCTTAGTTAAGCGGTCTATAATAACCTAGAGGTAGCGCGCCTTCTTCTCGCCGGCTAGTTATAGGTCTATTATAAAGTCTATTGATAAATCGCTCCGAATTCGTTTTAGTACTAGGAGGGGGCGTATAAGGCCTTATTTTACGTTGCTCTATACGTATCCCCTTCTATAAATATCGTAGTTCCGGATAAATCGTTAAATATTCTTATTTATCCCCGGCTAGAACGAGCGACACGCTACTAAGGTAATAGTATTCTTATAGCTAGGGTATCCTCCGATTACCGAGTTATAAATTAACTGAATAATCTTCCCGTATAGCGTTAACCCTTTAATAAACCCGGGCACTTAGATTTAGTCGCGGAATAGTAGTAATCCGGTGGCGGAGACTATGTACTTAGCGATTTATAGCTATAGCTCTAGTAATAGTAGGAATTATCGTTCTTTCTTAACGACCGTAGATAAGGCTTCGTAGTACTATTTATTAGTCGTAAGCGTCTTATCCTATAATCGCTATAACTCCGGGTCCGCCTTAAAGATTATCTAGCTACTAGTAATACTATAAACGCTAAGGGGAATTACGATATCGGGAATTAATTAAATATAGTATGACTATTCCCGTTTATCCGTTATAACTTAGGGCTTATCCTGCTACCGGTATAAAAGAGTATTCACTATCACGTTATCCTTTCCTTTCCGGGATTGGAGTATAAAGTCGAACTATATAAGCTCGTTAGCCTAGCAGCTCTAGTACTCTATAAGCGTTGATTTTACTATAGAGTATTTAAGGGCCTTATAGTCGGATAGGACTATAAACTACCTATAACTAATAAGCTCGGCTTACTATACTACTAAGTAGCTTATAATCGCTAGTATCTTTTTATCGTAGATTAAGTAATTATATTCCGCTCCGTTAAGCTTATAGAGGTAGTATACGACTATATAGCGATTTCCGGTTATATCTTCTTATATTAAGGTACCTCTAAGAATAAACCCCGAATAGTCCGTCTTAATAAATGTCGTATTTACTAGGTCCTATTACCGGAGTATTAGTCCTTCTTAAAAGCTTGCCTTTAGCTCGCGGAAAGCCGTCTCTTTATTAGGACCCTATTAAAAGGTATAGTCTTTTTTCGTAAGCGCTATTAATAGCACGGAAATCCCTGAAAAGTCCTTAATAAAGATTTAGTAGTAATTTATAAATCCTAGGAAGCTTCGTTTACCCTTAACCGATATAGACGTGTCCTACTCGCGAATAGCTTATAATTTCTCCGGGTTATAAGATATACCCTTACTTACGGTAACTATAAATCCTAGGTACTTTACTATCTTTACGCTAAACTCGCACTTTAACGGGTCTAGGTGTAGTCCAATATCCGCGAGCGCGCGGAGCAGTTACTTAACCTTCGCTTTATAATCGACCCGGCTCTTATTAGAGTAAACTAGGATATTATTAACATACACGGTAATAAAATCATCTAGAAAGCGTTATAACGTTTTATTACTATATCGCTAGAAGGTTATTAAGGCTTCACTTAAGCTAAATAGGTAGATAAGCTACTTTAAAAGCCTAAACTAAGTTCGGAATATAGTCTTATACTTATATCCGGGGGCTATTCTAATCTTACAGAAGGCGGTAATTATATTAAGCTTCGTAAACTATTCCGCCTACCTTAGGTTTTATAGCGTCTCGGTGATTAAAGGAAATAGGTAATAGTCTTATTTAGTAATCGTATTTAGCGCTTAGTAGTTATAATAGAATTAAAGTCCTTTACCTGGTTTCCTTATAAAGAGGATAAGAGCCGCGGCTTCCGAGTTACAAACATGGATAAATCCTTTATCTATTATATCGGTAAGCGTTTTTCGTAATACTAAAAGTTCTTCTCTTAATATATTATAGAGCGGCCCCTTAGGGAAGCGATAGCTTTTTATTATCGCTCCCGGGTATAAGGTTAACTTTATAATCGACTCTTAGTCGGTATAGCAATAATTAATTTACCTTATCGGGTGCAAAGAAATCGCTAAATTCTTATAATAACTTTTTAGGTATAAAATTCTTTAGGTCCACTAATTATTTCCTATCTAACGCTTTTTCGATATCTTTTAAGCTTACTCCCTAGATTAAAGTTTCCTCGCCCTTTTATCGTAATTATCGGATAAGGCCCGTGAACACGGATCTAATAACTAAGTAAACGTCGCGGATAACTTATACTTCGGTAGGTTCCTTTTTATAATAAAGTCGTATCTTTAATCCGGCTACTTCGTGGTAAAGCGTTTTATTCTTAGCGTAATATATTCCGTTATTCTATTGTATCTAGGGCTTCCCGAGGAATATATCTTAATTAAGCCCGGGTATTATATATACGAATAGCCTTTATAAGTAGCCACTAATCTTACGCCTATAGATAGCGATCCCCGCGGTACTAATAATTCCGGTAGCTTCTAAGAAGCCATTTAGTAATTAAGTTATCTTATCGACTAATAATAATTAGAGTCTTTAAGTAAACTATTTATATATAGCGGTATAGTAGTTATAACTAATATTAATAAAGGCGAGGATACGCTATTTATTTACTTTAGCTACTAGAAGTATAGGGTTATTACTAGTATATATTTTAAATGTTTCTTACTCCCGCTGTATTATGGCTATTAGCTTTAACGCCTATTTTCGTGTTAGAGCTATTCTTTTTCCGAGTCGTTATCGCTAGTTAACTCGTTATCGCTCTTATCGCGATTCTTCGCGCGAGACTCATAAACCTTTCGAACCGTATCTTAGTTTTCCTTTAGCTTTTTATAATTCCGTACAATATACCCTTTCTTATTATACTTATAGTATAGTTAAGTCTCCGACTTTACTTTCCCGTCGCTAATATAGTTTACTTTACTTATCTTCGTATCGCTATTAGCGTCCTTCTTTATAATGGTATATTCTTAAGCTCGCTTATCGTAGTTCTGCTTAAACTAATAACCTTTAAGCTTTCCGGCGATCTTTTATATACCGTTAACCTACACGGTATAGTTATTAGTAGGAATATGGGCTAAGATAAGCTTATCCCTAAGTTAAGAGGTAATCGCTCCCTTAAGAAATCAGATCTATATAGTAGTTCCTTATTCGGTACCGCCTATAAGGGTAATCTATCTTTTAAAATAGGGTAAGAAGGTAGTAAATAACTTATCGGACCGTTGACGAATCGTGCGTAAAGTTTAAGTAGCTTATTATTAATCTATAGGGTTAAGGTAGGTATAATTAAGGTACGCTATAAAGTCATTAGGGTTTATAAGCTTATCCGGCCTATCGCATTTATAAAAGGCCGATACTACCTATTATGCATTAGGTGCTAGGTAGTTATAGATAGTATACTAGACTTATATATTATTCTAAAATAGATTATTATCGATTATAAGCTTTTAACGTATCGCGTAGGCCTATACGCTATAGTATACTCGTTTCCCTAAGAACTTCGCCGGGTTGTTAACGGTTTTATAGGGGGCTACTATTAACGTCGGGGCTACCGTTATTATTATCGGCTAAGGCGTCGGTAAGGGAACCGGTAATAGTATAGATTCTATTAGTATAAGAATTACCGGGGTCTATAAGGGGGCCGGAATATTTAAGTTCGGCGGTATTAGGTTTTACGGAATAGGCGATCCTAGAAGCCGGGCTATATACTATTTAACTAATAGGCGTTATCGCTTATCGGCTTTTTCCCTAGCATGTTATCGTTTAATAAACTAGCGTATCTCTAAGTAATACTCTTATATCGGAGTAAGCCTAGCGTTAATATCGGTATATTACTCGTAGAGGGGGCCTAGCCTCGTATTTAAGGCTTAGTCGTTTTCTTCGAAGTATTGGTTTATTTACTCCGCGACCTATTTAATTCTAATAGGTCGCTAGGCGGTAGTATTCGGATCCTAATCTATCGCTAGCATAGCGCGTGGATATCGCTAAGTTCTAGATATATTAACGACTAGTTATAGGTCGTGGTACTAAGTAAGGTCGTAATAATAGATTATCTAGAACTAAGGAAGGAAGAAGAAAAAGGAGAAATGTCTATTGCGCTAGGCTAGCTATAAAATAGCGATGACTAGGCGATATAGGTCCGTTAACTAAGTGCGTAGTTAGGAAGATCCGGAGTATAGCCGGATTCTCTATATCGGGGCTAACCCGTAATAAGAGGGATAACTATATTAAGTATATTAAGGGTATTAGGAACCTAGTAAACTAATACTATTAACTAAAGCCGTAAGCTATTACTATATAACACCACGTGTTAGAATAAGAATATCGGTATAAAACCTATTGTTCTTATTGCTTAGAGAGTTCTAAAAGTACTCCGAGGAAATATCTATCTACCTTATATAGTACTATAAAAGTGGCTATATAATACACGTAATATATACCCTAGAAACCTTACCCGGGCATATTCCCTTATACCCCGGTACCCCGCCTACTTCCTTAACTTCACCCTCCTAGAACTATAGGATTGCTTTCGCTATTCTAATCTAAACCAAAAAACCACTCTAGTCTCTATATCCTCTCCTAGCTCTATTATTTTAATAATAGTAGCGTTACTAGCAGAGAGGTTATATATAGACCTATATAGGAGTTTTACACGGGTGATCGGTATATATAGGGGGTAGTGTAGACTGGTTACCATTGTAGACTCGTAAATAGAGGGATAGTTATTCGAGCTCTTAATTAATAATAGTTTTCGTTAGGTCAATTAACTATAATCTTGTTTGTGATAGTTTTTGCCAGGTCTATTCACTGCCAGGGTAGGAGTGACCTTAATCGATGGTATTCGTTAGGTTTATAAGCTGTGTTCTTGGTCGTGATGGTTTTTACCAGGTCTATCAACTACCAGGGTGAGGGTGACCTTAATCGATGATGGTTTTCGGCAGGTCTATTAACTGTATTCTTAATCGTGATGGTTTTCGTCAGGTCCATCAACTGCTAGGGTGACCTCTATCATGATAGCTCAATGGTTCGGAGGCCTTGTGATTTATCGCGATGGTTTTCGTCAGTTGCATCAACTGCTAGTCTAGCCTCTATCTTCAAGTAAATAGTTCGGAGGCCTTAGGTAGGGCAGGCGGACATAGCCAGTAAAACAACTGCTAACCGAAACAGACTCAAGGCTTAAAAATCTATTGAAAAAGAGGGTAACATTAAAAGGATATAATTAATTAAGTGCCTAGGAGCTATTAGATCTATCGGAATACAGCCGTTTTCTAGAGCGCCGGGCTTATAACTGTTAGAATAAGAATATCGGTATAAACTTTAGTATTCTTATTTCTTAAAGAGTTCTAGAAGTACTCCGAGGAAATATCTATCTACCTTAAATAGTACTATAAAAGGGGCTGTAAAACACACGTAATATATACTCTAAAAACCTTACCCGTGCCTATTCTCTTATACCCCGGTACCCCGCCTACTTCCTCTAACACCACGTGTAAAGAGTTATTTAAAGCCGTCCGCCGCGATACTGCTTATTATATAGCTACCCGCCGTGTTAATACCTATAAAGACTATAACGGATATATCGGCACCGCGCTAATAACCCTTAAGAAGTTATAGGAGTAGTTAGTAAGATAGTAGGAGCTATTATAACGCCTTAAAGAGGTTAAATACAACTTTATAACGTATATCTAGGTGGTAGACTTCTTTAGAGGGATACGTATAATGACTGGGCATAATTAGACCGAAGCCGAGGACGCCTTTTAGATAAGAGAGTAGTTCTCTCCGAGGACTTTTATACTCTTAGTTAATAATATATTAAGACTAGACTTAAAGACTAAGGCAAACGCGGTAGATACCACGCTCTAGTATTCCTTATACTATAGACTAGAAGCTATAAGGGTGATAATACCTTAGAGACTATAGCTAAGCCTAGTAGGAAGAGCAGTTATAGAAAGAATAAAGCTAAGACACTCGCTACCGCTACCTCTTCTGTTAATACTGTAGCTAACCGTTCCTCTTCTAAACGCGGTTAGTCGACTATATAGCGAGGACAGCTATACTGTATATACGCTATACCTAGTTATAATATTAACGCCTACTTCTATATATTCCCGGAAATAGCGTCCAACGGATGGAGCCCTTTCAAGAGCACTAAAATAATAGTCTAACGGATCCTTAAATACGACCCCGTGATATATACGGAAGTGGAAGAGCTTCGCGCCGTAAAGAAGATAAAAGAAGGATATAAGTCGGGACTCCGTGATATGCCCTGTCCAGGCAAATCCCTAGCCAGGCAGTACTATAAAACTTAGAGGATCTATGATTTAATATACCCTAGCCGGGCACGACTAGCCAGCCAGCACTATCGGACCTAAGGAACCCAGGATTTAAAGAGTGACCTTTACTATAGTAAACTAGGTATAATAAAGATATCTTTATCTAACTAAGGGGGCGCGCCCCCGGGACTTAAGTATTCCACGGGTAAACCCCGTAGAATCCTCGGCTCCTACATATAGGAACCCGGGGGAGTTTCCGGTATTCACTAATTATACCCTAAGGAAGCTATAGCGTATCCTAAAGGTATCTATCCCGTGGGTATTATAGCTTATACTATAGGACCGCTAGAGTACCCTATAATACGCCCTAGTATTCCCGGTAGAATCTAGGGCGTATCAAATACCCTGGGTGATAGAGCCTTACGTCCCGCGGGCTTTCCCCGGTAACTACGATAGTCTTACTTAAGGCGCGTTACGGTTATACTAGTAAACCGCGGTGTAATTAAAGATAATAAAGAGAAAATATTTTTACGCGCCGGTGCCCGAATAGTAACCGCTACCGTTACTATTTACTACCTAGCTAAGTAAAAGAAGAAAAAAGGCGAAAAAAAGAAAATATACCGCTATAGCGGCCTCTATTACCTTATACCCTAGTAAAATCCTAGGTTCCCCGTGTCTAATTACGTAATCATGCTAAAATCGTTACTCTGTTATCCTCTATCAGAGCACGAATATCGGTACCGGAATCGTGGTTATATTCTTCTATAGAAGGAAAAGATTCCCTTATAGGAAGTATCTATGACTATTTGTATAGCCGAGTTAGGGCTATTTAGAGTCGTTAGTACTTGCTAAGACTGAACCCGAACTATACCCGAAGAGGTCCCGAAGTCACGCCCTAATATCCTAGATCCTTTATCTAACACTCCTCTATGTTGCTAACTGGTAACGCCTTATCTAAGAACCCCTAGTACTTAATATTAGTTCCTAGGATAGTAAACGCCTTATTAGTTATAACCTTATTAGCGAGCTCTAGTAACCGGTTAAGATCGATATTGCTAAACGCTAACGGGCCGGCGTAAGCGCGGCCGGTATATTACCGTTTAAGCACGGCATATACTAGAATAATATAAAGTGCTAATAGATAGTTAGATATAACGCGTTTCGCTGGTAGATCCCTATAATCGGGAGATAGTTTGCTATTATCACCTAGGGAACCTATATATACTAGTTTACCTAGGTAAAAATACCGGACTATTATCGCTAGGTTAGCGGCGTTCTAGGTAGCGCTTATAGCGGGGCGCTTAGTCGCCTTAATAGACGTAATAATATTTAGCGTACTACCCTTACGCACTTATCCGAGGAAATCGGCCACTAATAGGGTATTCACGAGTTAATACTCGTCGCGACCGGGGCCTACTACTAGTCCCTTAAGAAACTTTATACTAGCTTACTACGTTCAACGACTTTTTTATATTACACGTCAAAATAGCACTTATATAATCAACTGAATAGAGCAGAAATCTCGCATATATGTATTATATTAAGTTATATCTGTGTGAGTCTCTTATGCCCTTAATTTAGGTGGTGAAGACTCTATTATAGGTACTATAGTATTTAGATCCTATCCGGTCGTTCCCGGTATCCGCCCTTATTATATCCTAATACCCGATGTCCCCGGGATCTAAAGCCCTTAGTTAGGCATAGATCCCTTAGGGACTATATCGTGGTCCGTGTGCCTATACAACACACCCCCTTAGCTAAGGCGGGTCTTTATAGGTTAACTAAGAAATTAGAGGCTTCGGTTTAAACTAAATACTCTTAACTTTTGTATTATAAAATTAATAGTTAAGGGAAAACGCCCTTATAAAAGGGATCTAAATCCGTCCTATTTAACCGGTTAGTTTAGTTCTATCTTAATTAGTTTCTTAATCCTGATTAGCCGGATCTCCTTAATCGGATCTATATCCATCGGATCTACTACGCCCTCGAGGGCCTTTAGTATCGTTACGGCCGCGGCTTTAGCGCGTTCGATCTCTTTATATAGTTACTTTAACTACTTGATACGATCCTTTTAATCTATTGAATGAAGTTATTATTATAGTCTTTTAATCCCTGCCTCCGGTAATATCTTTATTAAACCGTCCGCGATCATATCCTTTATATTAACATATATAAGCTTAAAAAGGCCTTATTATACTAACTAGCGCGCTTACTAGTTATAAATAATAACCCGCCGTAGCCATTATTCGTAGGCGTTATGCCTTCTTATTAATAAGGTTAATAGTCTGCTAATTATCGTAATATAGCTATAATTTTTATTAATCTAACCGAAGCTCTAAATCCCTTAACATCCGACTAACGAATAATATCTCCTTAGCCGCCTGTATAAGAGCGAGTAGTTCCGACTCTATTAACAATATCGTAATCGTTTGTTACTTACCCGCCATCTAGTTAATAATGCCGCGGAAGAGCTTTAGCGTATATTGTTATAAACTCTTATAGTCTGGATTATCCCTAAAAGACGCGTCGCTTACTATTAGGAAGAGTCTATTCCTACCGAATTCTAGGTAGTGGTGCCTTATATAATATAAGAATAGCAGTACTTATTAAGCCCTCTTAAGGTGGTTAGAGGAAGGGTTAACGTTATATTAGGAAAGCTTTAAATAGACGAACGTGATATCGGGTCTTATTACGATAGAGATATATAGAATTAAATCTATTATACCCTAATAGTAGCGGACCTAGGGAATCAATACGTATATACTGTCGCGTAGTATTAACGGCTTTATAGTTAATAATAAGGACTTAAGTGGTTTTTAGTAAAGAATATCTACGTAGTATTTAACCGCGATCTTCTCCACGTAAAAGGATTATAATAGCTATAACCTGCGTATAGCTCTGTCCCTTAGGACCGTAATTCCTAGGAATTAACGGATTTCGTCGCCTCTAAATAACCTATAGCTTTGCTTAAGGGCAGCCTTAAGGTCGTCGGCGTTAGTCTTATAATCTTTATAGTAGATAGGTCCGATATCGTTAACGTAGAAAAATAGGATTAAACTATCGCGGATTATAATATAGGGGTTATTAGTCATAGCCGTGAATCCTATCTTCTATAGCCTGCCGCTAAATTCCTCTTACTACAATAGTAGCGATACCTTTAAACCGAAACGGGCTTTCCGTAGTAGTAGAACCTTATCTAGCACTTCTACCCTTACGGTATCTTTATAAATATTTTCTCTTTAAGGCTAGTATTAACAAACGCGTTAATAGCATCGAACAACTTGTCTCTAGGTTAAATCGGGCGGCGATAGCTATTACTACACGGAAGGACCGCGACGCTAATATAGTGGTATAGTTATTTTTAGTTTTTAACTATTTTTATTAATCCCTTTATACTATAAGGCGTGCTTTATGATTTAAGGAAGATACCCTCCTTATTACAATTATAGCTATATATCTATCTATAGACGAGGACTTATTACGTATTAGCCTAATGATTACCTACCTCCTACTAGTAGCCTATTTATCGGTAGCCTTTAAGATCTTCTCCCTTAGTCTATAACCACCGCTTCCTTAATAGGTAAAGGCGTATATCGCGGTAGTAGTTTAGTAGAGACGGGAGATCCTCGCGGGCTAAGCGCGATAACGGCTAGGAGGTATTAAAGGGAAAGAGATTCATAGCACTAACGTTACTATCGTTAATAGCTTACGTCCTTACACATGTAGGGTTATAAGTCCTTCTAGCGTTAAAGAACGCTTTCTAGCTATTACCGTTCTATACCTTCTCGGTTATATAAAGGCTTTTCATAGTTCTCGCGATAGATAGACGCGCGGGTAATAGGCGCGCGGCTAATAGGCGTATAACCTATAACGACCCCCTAAGAGCCTCCACGGCTACCTGTGAGTAATTATCGTCTTCTTGTACCTTTACGCCCCGAACCACCGCTAGCGTTATAAGGAACGCCCGCGTAGGATCTTCCGGGGATACTAGAGGGGTAGGAAACGGTTTAAATCTCGTAGTAATATACCGTAGATTATCCGTAGTCATAGAGGTGTCTATAATAATAGTAGTAGCCTCTCTCGTAGTAATAGCGACGGCCTCGCCTTTATCCGTGGTAATAGTAGAAGCGTTAGAGCCTTGCGACTTAAGATCTAATACGTTTACTGCTATACCCCTTAATAGTAGCTTACTCGTATTCGTTATATTATTACATTAAGTAATACAGATCGATTATAAGCCTTCTCTAATTTCCTCGGCGGAAGCTATAGTTTATAGCGTTTTAATCTTACCGTTAAGAGTCTTATCTTCGTTAAAGATTATATCTTTTATAGTCATAATATCCGTTAGGTATAGTAGCTATTTGTTGTCTTTTTGTTTTATTCATTACGCGCATATAGCCCTAAAGCTATGGCGCGGCGCCTTTTGCCCTAAGGGCTAAAGGCTATCAGAAGCTCGGTATAGTAAAATAGTGTAGTAGTAGTTATAAACAAAGGAAATCCTCTGTGACAATCTGCCTAATAGACCTAATAGGTAATAAACTAAAGTAAAATAACTAGACCGCAGAATCCGAGGTTTACGCCCTATACCACTCTGCCAAAGCTATTTTAATAGCTAAACTATAGGCTTATAAGGCCTGTATTCCTCTTTTAGTACCGAATAATAGCTGTAGAGATAGCGGTAGGCCTGCTAGGGCTTCCCGCAGGGCTCTTCGTTCGTTTTTATAAAAAGGGTAAGAAAGAATAAGGTGTTCTGTATCCTGTATAGGGGAGCCGGGACAGAAACAGCGGTCGTTAGCACAGTTTTAGGCCCTTTTTAATAGGTTTTCAGGTATCCGAAGCCGGTTTTCAACTAAGTAAAAGCCGATTTTACCCACCTAGGGCCTTATATTAGTAGTGGTTTTCGGGAGAAATGGAGGTTATCGCGGACTAGGCGCCTATATAGGCGGCCTAATCGAACCGATTTACGTCTTTTCTCCTCCTCTTCTTTGTGATTCTATAGGGTTTTCCAGTCTTAAATAAGGGCTTTACTTACCCGGCGTTTTAGGTGGCTAAGGGTAACTAAGCTAACGGATTTAGTAGCTTTTGCGGGGTTTAACGCCCCTTTAGCTACCTTATCCGCTAGTTCGTTCCCTTGTATCCCTATGTGCGAGGGGCACCACTATACAGAAACTAACGTGCCTAGTTATTTAAGGCGTGAGATAAGGTCTTTAGCTTCTATAGCCTACTATAAGGTGCGCTGAAGCTTCTGAATAGGTGCCTAGGAGTCACTAAAAATATAGCACTCTAGGGGCCTCGGCGACTATTCTAGGGTAGCGTGAAGGGCCTAAAGAATAGCGTATAATTCAGCGTCCGCGACTTCGGTAGCGGCCCCTAAGTTAAAGCCTATAGCTTTACAGGGCCTTCCGGTATTAGTCCACTATATCATAGCGGCTATAACCTATAAGGGTCCTCTAGGGGGCCCAGTAGGGTGGCCTAGGGAGTTGTCGGTATAGAAAATAGCAGTCTATTCCCCTAGGCCTTATTATATTTCAGCGAGGGCTTCGAGGTAGGCTATTTTCTGATTAAGGGTATCGGGGCCAGGGCCAGGGCTAGGGTTAGTGGCTATAACAGGCCGGTCTTTAGAGAAAAAGGGCCTTAGATCCGCTAAGGGTTCCGAAGCCTAGACGGCCTCCTACCTAGCCGAAGGGCCCTCGATATGCTAAGACTAACCTATTAAAGCCGCTATTTCTAGGCCTAGCCTAAATAGCTATATACTAGACAGAAGGTTCTATAGCTGGTTAAGGCCTTCGTGGTTTTCGCTTAGTAGGAGCTAGCGTCTAATAGGGTGGTTCGGCAGGAATTTTAAGATTCTAAAGGCATAAAGCCTATTAGACCTAGTTAACCGAACCGCCGCTAGGGAAACTACTGCTTCGAGTTCTAGAGGCCGTAGGGGGGCCCCCCTAAAAGCACCTAAGGCCCTGACTAGGTCCCCGTACTATAGTCGTTCTAGATAATCCACGAGGTGTTGTTTCGGTGATTTAGGGTCCTACTAGAGCTACGAGCTAAAATCGGCTAGACAGGCTATATAGGCTATATATAACTGCCGTAAAGCCTTAAAAGAAAGACTATTCTATAAGCTAGCTAGCCTGTGTAGCCTGTTTAGGGCCCCTAAAGCCGAATTTAGTCGTTTTTCGATATAGGGTTTAAAGGATAGCTTAGGATCTAACTAGACCCCTAGCCACCTAATAGCACCTAGCGCGGGTTTAACTAGGTGCCCCCCTATAGTGACCGGAGTATCTTCTTTAGAGCGTCTTCGATAGAAGTGAATAAGCTCTGTTTTTTAAAGGTCGAAGAGGACTTAGTTAGTATTTACTACGTCGAAAAGGGAGGCTAGGGCGTTTTCTAGGGTTTTATAGTTTTTCCTAGTCGATGTAGACGCTATAGATAGCTGAAAATCGTCGATATAGGATAACTAAAGACCCTAAAAATGCGGTCCTGTTATAACCTTTTTAATATAAATTACGAAAAGGATAGGGGAAACCGGGGAGCCTTATAGAACCCCTATATTTAAGGGGCTAGGCTGCTGGACCTGCCCCTCGAAGGCTAGTTAGATTCGCCTGTTTTCTGTAAAAGAGGCTACCTATTTAATTAGGTTTGAGGGTAGTTAGAGTTCCTGAAGGGTCCTTAGTAGCTGGGGACGGGCGATGTGATCGAAGGCTCCTTTAATATTTAAAAATAGCGTGGAAATTATAGGATTTTAGCGTGATTTACGCTGTGTTTCGATATAGTGGAGGAGGAGAAGGGCTATATCGATAGCAGAGCGTTATTTTCTACCCCCTATATAACTAGGGTGTAGAAGGTCGTCGCGGGTATTGGCTATAAAGCTAAGCCTAGTAGCTATAACCCTTTCGAGGACTTTACCTAGGCAGTTTAGAAGGGCTATAATCCTATACGACTGAGGATTTAAATAGTCCTTCTTTCCCGGCTTTAGTAAAACGACCCCTAGGATTTCTTTCTAGTAGGTAGAATAGTGGCCTACTATAAATAGTGCTGTATAGGCTTATAAAAAGGACCCGGGGATAACCTTATAGGCCTATTAGATCGGCGTTAGACTAATCATATTAGGCCCTGGGGCTTTCCCCTTAGTAGCACCGAAGATAGCGCATTATAGTTCGGCAGCCTAAAGGCTAGGCTACTTCTATAGTCTTCTAAGGCCCTTACTGCGTGGTCTAGTCAGGCTCTAGGGACCGTTAGCCGGGTAAGAGGTGCCTAGGTCCCCCGAAGGGCCTGTAAATATAGGGGCTTCGGGGGCGTCGATGGCGGAGGGTATAGGGAAAAGGGTCTAAAATACGGCGTTATACTTATCTGCGAAGGTATAGGCTTTCTATTTCGTAGGCGTTTAAATCGGTGCGATTTTCGCGTTAAGGCCGCTCTTTATATAGTTATAGGCCTTAGAAATTTCGGGGCCTTCGGCGTGGGCTAGGCAGGCCTCCTAGTAGTCGTTTTTTGCTATTTTTACTACCCTATAGTAGGCGTTCCGAGCTTCTTTCTAGGAGGTTTCTAAAAACGCTAGCTAGGAAACTAAGGCCCCCTTTTTAGACGTCTTTCTAAGTACCCTAAAAGCCCTGTTAGCTGATTTTCGTAGGGCCTTTAGCTCTTTAGTCCACCACGGTTTCGAACGCTCTACTACCCGTAACTTAGGTACTATAGCCTAAAGCGCTAGGGTAATAGTATCCGAGAGGCAGCGACCTAAAAAGTCCTAGTCCGAGGCGTTAATAGCCTATTAGAGGTCCCGGTTAAGGCTTGGTTCTAGGCTTTTTAGGGTACTAGTAAATAGGTCCTAATCCGCTAGCTTATAATTATAAGCTGGCGGGAGAGACCTATTTTTTGGACCTTTAGAGCCTAAAATAGTAGCCGAAAGGAGGATAGCGTGGTGTAAGGAGGTAGTATTCTCGATATACTCCTACTTATCGAAACGGAGATAATCGAAGCCGGGCGTTTATAAGACTAGGTCTATAACCGACTCTTAACGAAGATTAGACCTAAAAAAGGTCCCCCCGTTTAGGTTAACTTCTTTAGAATCCACTAAATAGGTAGCTCCGAGGCTATCTAACTAGTCTATTAGGGCCTAGGCCTTAATACAAGCCTGGTTAGTAATAGCTCTATTTTACTACTAGTAGTTTCTATTAAAGTCCCCTATAATATGAGTAGGCTTAGGGACCTGTAGGCCCTATAGTACTCAATCCTCGGTCTAGGGCCGGCTTCTAGGGCCTAAAAAGGAGGGGAAAGAAGAAAAGGTGGAAGAGGTAGAAGGGGCGGGGCTAGGGGGCTGCCCTTCGCCTATTATTTCGGGGTCTTATTCTATCTAATTATAGACGTGTAGAATATAAAAGGTCTATGGATAATAAACCTCTATAATCTGCGCGTCTATATCGTCTAAAAGGTCGTCGCGGTGTGAAAAATCGATATTAACGCCCTTTCTGATATAAGTAAGGAATCTAAGTTTAATAGGGAAAAACTAGGTGTTTTAGGATATAGGTGTGACGGTATAGAACGCAGGGTAGTTCCCAATAGACCAACCTTATAGCGTTAAGACGTAGGCTGGTTCCTGAATATGGATTATATCAGCCGAAGCCTCTAAAGCCTATTCTAGGATAGCCTCTTACGCCGGGGCCTATTTATCGATATTATATTCAATAAACCGGATATCTTTCGAATTATAAGGCCCTGTATTTATAGAAATAGAATTAGGGTTTTATAGCTCGAAAGACCTCGTAGTCCCTGCTAAAGGGGGGGTGATCTCCCTCGTAGTTATAGTATTTATAGGTCTTATACTCGTAGTCTCCGTATTCTTTACACTCGTTATAGTAGTGGTATTCCTCCCTATAGCCTTTAACGGTATAGATAGGGCAGGAAACTAGGCCTTTATAGGTCCCTCGGGTATACCCGAATTTCCAGTAGTTAGAGCACTAGGCTCTAGGGGTTATAGGCCTATATTTATAGATCTTTAGCCGCTGGCCGGCTATATAGAGCCCCTATTGTAGGCAGTACTTCTATTCTTTAGTGGAGGGCATAGAAATAACCACTATGCCGTAGAACGCGTTTAAAGCCCCTAGCCACTAAGGCTTACCTACTATCCTAATAGGGTTAAAGGTGCCGATTTTAGTGGCTAGGTCCTATAGACCTAGGCCCTGTTATAGGCTTCGGTTAAGGGCCTTTTACGGCGGCTCGGAGGGGTCGGGTAGAGGTGTATCGCTACCTATAAAGGCTTTAGAAGGCATCTATTTAATAATAAGCTTAAACTAGTCGCCTATAGGCTAGGGGGGCTAAAGGGGGAGGTTTAGCTCTTTAAACCACTAATTCTGCGAATCTAGAAGCTATTAAATGCCATATTTCGGCCCCGGGATTAAAATAAGGTTCCCCTTAGTCGACCGGCTAATAGCCGTAACTACAGGGAATTTTAGGGCCTTATTAAGCTTATTCCGAAGCGCGAGGGGGTCGAAGTTATCCCTAGGAATCGCTACCCCTACTATAGGTTAAAGGATAACCTTAGGGACTTTTTTAGGGTCTATAGGGAGGGGTACTAGGGGGGTCTAGGCCTAGGCTATAGGTGCTAGGGCCTTTAGAATAGGGGCCTGGGGTGCTATAGGGCCTTCTTTCCCCTTTATAGCCTCGCTATAAAGGGGTTTAGGCTATTCTGTAAGCTTACGAACTGCCTAGGCTAGTTCGTTGACCTTCTATTCGAGTATAGGAGGCTAGGGGGCTTCTAGAGCTCCGTCGATACCAGATTTAAGCCTTACGGATAAGGCTTTAATCTAGGGGGCAGGGCCGAGGGTATAGGACTATTAAAGCAGCTAAAGAGCCTGTTAGAGTAGTTCCTTAGCCTATGCCTTACTAGCCGAACTAGTCGACTTCTAGGGCTTAGCCGAGGTTTCTCCAGGGGATTTAGCTATTCCGGGCGCCTTTTTAGCCTATTTAGAGCCTAAAAGGCTCGGTTTTGTAGCAGGGGGGGCCCTAGAAGCAGGGGGGGGCCTAAAGGGCGTTTCGAAAGCGCCTTCGGCTTCCGAGTCCGAGGGGGATTCGATTCGGGTCCTAGAAAATGGTCTAGGTATAGGTGTAGAAGGACTAAGGTGCCTTTTCGAATTTAGAGGCGTAGCGAGGGTTAAATCCTCTATATTAAAGGTATTACCTATATCCCCCTCCCCTAGGCCCTCTATAGTTATAAGGGCCTTACGGGGGGCGTTAGGGGCGTTAGGGGCGTTATTATAGCTAGCGTTATAGCTAGTGGGTTATTATTTATGGCGTTGTGGTTAGGTGGAGGTCGGGGGTGCGGCTCTGCGCGGCTAAGCCTACTGCTTTGTCAGTGTGGGCGCACGGGCCACGTTAGACTTTTCCCCCGCACGCGGGGGAGCAGGCCCGTTTCCAGGCATTTTCGGACTTGTAATACGCCTAAACTAGCGCCTGCGCGATACAGGGCTATAGATAGGCGTATAGAGCTTAAAAAGAGCTATCGATTGATATAGGTTTTGAGTGGTTTAGGGCGTTTACGCGTAAAACGTAGGTCCCCCCACGTGAGTTATAAAAAGGATATTTAGTAGCTATACGCGGAAGCTATTCGAGGAAGTATATCTAATATAATAACCGATCTATATTTTCGGTTCTAGCCTTTATAGGCGGTTCCTTTTAGCTTAGGTATTACGCGTTTTCGTAAAGGCTTTATAGCCGTATACCAGTAGGTGCGCGAGGTTAGCTTAACGGCCGCGAAGGCCTTCGTATAGTATATTCTATTCGTTAATATATTATAGTGTTCTATTATACAGATATATAGCGGTCTTAAAGATCTTAGGCTAGATAGATAGAGGCAGATTAGCTCTAATCCTTATAGCCCTCGCCCTTCTCTTATTAATGTCTCTAATCCGTTCTACTATACCGTTTTAATCCTATTAATACAGTACTAACAGCTAGCCTTCTACCCCCTTAGCAGCGAGGAAAGCAATGACTTCGAAGTACTAAAATGTCTCGGAATCGGCCCGTAGGATACGTGGCTTAGTATCGAATTAAGTCTTAAGTAGGGTACAAATATCCTTTAGCGTATAAAGGATAAAGCCTTAGTCTCTCTTCTATAGGTAGTAATCCTATTTATAACCTATAACCACGTCTATAATGAATACAAGAGACTTATACAGGCCGGCCGCTAACGACTCCCACTCTTTAAGATCGTGGACATTAATAGCCAGGGCTTTGCCGGGCCTTAACGGGTAAAGGGATAGCACCCTCCTAATCTATATAGGTATTTACGATTACCCGTACGCGTCGCACTCTACGGTTCGCGGCCCCTAAATTCTTACCCCCTAGATAGCTTTAACAATCCTTATAAGGGTATCTACGCTATAGTAGCTAAGGCGTTCGTGCTACCTTTATACTATAGTCTTATACGGTTACCGCGGTTATCGTAATCTTCTATACGGGTTATCGCGTGGGTGCGAAGCCGAAAACGTAAACGTGGCAGTAGTAGCTATAGCTTCTATATACTCGATTATATACTAGCCGTGGGTATCTAGTAGTTTATACATAGGCTAGCCGTCCGCAGAGCTAATAATAGTATCGTTTATAGTATCCTAGCAATAGCCTTATAGGCCTAGCTAGCGTTCCGAGACTATATTACTAATAAGCTCCTTATAGTATACGGTATTGCGTAGGCGTAGTGGCCTTTTCGTGCCGGATAGGGATTATACACTTAGCTTAACATCTCCGTACCCGAGGATAGAAGCCTTATAGGTGCTTACTTAAAGGGATGAAATTAAGGTATTAATAGGTAGTCTAATAGCCGTAAAACGGCCTTAATTATTAAAAACGTAGATTAACGATCCTAAGTCTAGGATCGCGTAGTATAATAGCGCTTTAGCTTAGTTAATAAAAAGGGATACCCCTTATTATAATCTTAATAGTATTATTATATAAGGACGCGCTACTCCCCCTTCTTCTAAGGGGTAAACGCCTAGTCGCCCCGTCGCGGTAACGGAGAGGTCTTTTAAAACTATAGTTACGGCCGGCTTAGTAGCCCGCTAATTTTATAATATAGTAGTTATAATAGGCGTAGTATTATAGAGTTAATCTTCCTAGACCATCTTTATCTTACTAGCGGTGCTAGCCCCTAAGGCTTCCCGCCTCTTCTATATCGCGGTATCTACACGGCTTTTAAAACTATAATTACGTATCTTCTTTTCTATAACCTTTATAATATCTTTATACCGACGCTAGGTATAAGGGCGTATATCCGGCCTTATATACTAATAGACGGCGGTAGAATAGATATTCTTATATATCTTATAAGGCCTCCTTATCGCGGAAGGGATAGCCCTTATAAACGTATCGCTATAAGGACGATTCTTATTATCTTTATTATTAGTTATATCCTTAGTATTAGGGCGGTTCCGGAGGGTACTAAAGGTGCCTCTCCTAATCCTAGGCATTATAACGGCGTCTTATAGGCTCTTTATATTACTAAAAACCGCCCTTAAAGCCTTTACGAAGTTGTTAATCGTTGCCTTTTTTGCCGTATTTGTATTATAGTTATTTACTAAGTGTTTATTACTCTCTTTCTAGGTAATAGGTTTAATAGCTTTTAACGTGTTTTCTGCCTAATAGTCCCCGCGTAATAGCTCTAAAACGCCTATATATTTATAGTATATTATCGCTATTTTCTAGCTTATAACTTACTAGTTTATCTCCTTAGGTATAGCCTTTATAAGTGTAGTATATTGTTAATATAGGATTAAGGCTTCTTTTTAGAGGTTTATAAGGCTCAGTCCTGTATATACGTAAAGGAGAGTAATCTAGGCTTATAAGTTATTTATGGTATGATCCCATAACTATGCGAGGAGGTTATATAACGTAGTATAAATAGTCCCCTTAATATAAGAGTATACCTTATTAGATTCCTCTTACTACGTGTTATAGTCTACCTTTTCCTCGTAGTATACGCGGCGATTTTATAGGTAACGCGAACGCCCTTTTTCGGAGAGGTCGTCGATAAACTTAGGCGTCCTTATCGGTGGTTCTTTTATTACGGCCGTAGCCTTCCTATAAATAGCTATCTTCTTCTTACCGGCGGCCGTGGTAGCCGTGATAGCGGCGGTAATAGCGGCGTCCATGGTATTAGTGGCCTTATCGCCCTTTAGTCTGATAGTAGAAGACGTAATAGTTATCGTCTTCTCCGCCGCGGCTAGGTCCACGATAAAGGCTTTATAGTTACGAATAGTAGATAGTATAGACTTAAGAAGTAGGTGGGCGTTAGCCTCTTTATTATTTAGCTTTAGATTAAGATAATTATCCTAGTAAGAGGTAGATTTACCGCGTATAGCGTGCTCCTATATCGCCTAATCCCTTTAGTTAATAAGGGTGGTAGCGCCTACCTTCTATTCGGTACTAAATACGTTAAAAGATATCTTTATTTATTTATCGGTTAATTAGTTAATTACTAGATAGGTTAGTAGGTTAATTAATCGCTTAATTACTTAGTTAGGTTAATAGTAGTTATTTAGAAACGCTTATATAAACGTAATTACTTTTATAGTAGACTACGGTAGTATTATTAATATCTAGTATTTAGGCGTTATAAACCGGGCTTATAAGTATCGTATGTTAAAGTATCACTCATATAATTAACGTAATAGAGCAGAAATCGTATATATATATTATATTAAGTTATATCTATATAAGTCTCGTATACCCTTAATTTACGTAGTGAAGACTCTGTTATTAGTACGATATTATTTGGATCCTATCCGGTCTTTTCCGGTATCCTCCCTTATTATATCCTGATGCCCGAGGTCCCCGAGGTTCGAAGCCCTTAGTCAGGTATAGATCCCCTAGGGACCACGTCGTGGTCCATGTGCCCCTGCGACACTTATAGCCATAGGCTTAAATGTATAATAAAATCGGCTTCCTTTTAAAGAGAATATCGTATAGCGTTTTCTGATCCTGGTTATTATACTACCTTCGTGGCGTGCGATTATAAACGTATATAGCTATAGGAACAGCCTTAGGCTATATAAACGGTGGTAGCTTAGCGTGGATCTTTATCGCACGACCCTTTCAAAAAACCACGGTAATAGCGCGTTCGGCACCCCTGTTCTGCGCTTAAGTATCGACAGCAGAGGCCTCTAAAAGAATACCCTCTTTACGCAGGAATTAGGTGATATCGTGGAATTAAGTTAGCTTGTTATTAGATTCGAAAACGCGTACCTTATAACCTAATTAACAGTTTACCTAGGCGAGGAATTCCTTAATTATTATAAGGATATCTACTATTAGCTTACTCTTTATAATGTAGATGGCCGTAAAACCACTATAACGGTCGATGAAAAATATAAACCGCGAGTCCCTATTGGATATCCGGTTAAAATCCGTGGGATTAATCGTCTACTATTCCCCTGGGGAAGCAGGTGCGTTATAAGGATGCCTGCTATCGTGGCGCTTTATCTTTATAAGCTCGTAGGCCTTATAGCCGATAGTTATTAGTCCCTTTATTTCAACACCCCACGTCTGCTTTTCTAGGTGCCGAAGTGGTTTAGGACTAGTATACCCTAGCCGAAGATACTATAAGATATCCTCTGTAGTGCTTAGATACCGTATTATCGATTTGTAGACGTCTTTTTGGGTAGTAAAAGAAGGAAAAGAGCCTAGAAAAGCAGCCGTAGATAGATTAGAATCACTGGATACGTACTTAATAACGGTCTAATCGAAGTGATAACTTATCTAGTATAGTATAGTTCTATTAGCACGTCGAAAGTGGTTATTTAGTGGCTTTTGATCCTACTAGTATTCTCGAAGTCGTAGGTGTTAGTTAGTGATCAAATTATAGGTAAAGTCCTCGTGGTATACAACGTTTAAGAGCCTAACATTAAGGCCTCCCATTAGTCTGTTTAATCTTACGGTTATATTACCGTAACCTTTAATCGGCACGGGATAAACTACCTGCTACTACGTAATCCCCCTGCGTAGCGGGTATAAAAGCAGAAAAACAGGAAAAATCGCTAAATATATAAATCGTGGCACCGGAATTAAGGATAGCTAAGGCTCGAAGAGGGTAACTAGTAGTAATACCCGCCGTAAAGGTAGCGGCGTGGGAGACGCCGTTACAGACGCTGCTACAGTCGAGTCACGTTTTTTAAGCTATATAGAGTCGCGGCTTATATCCTTCTTCACCTTCTTTACGGCGCGTAGTTCTTCCACTTCCGCACGTAGTACGGGGACGTATTGTAGGATCCGTTAAACGGTTATGTTAGTGCTCTTCAAGGGCGTCTAGTCGTTATATACCGTATCCGGAAATAGATAGAAGTAGCCGTTAATATCGTGACCTAGCGTTATATATACGCGGCAGTGCACACCTTATTTAAAGGCGGATTAACGCTTTTTAGAAAAGGAACAATTAGTTAAAGTAATAGAAGGTGTGGCTATAGATACCACGGTAGTAGGATTCTTAGCTTTATTCTTCCCACGGCCACCCTTCCTACACGACTTAGCCGTGGTCTCTAGGGTATCTTCGCCCTCTTCGCTTCTAGTATAGAGTATAGGAAATACTATAGCACGGTGGCTACCATGTTTTTCTTAGTCCTTAAGTCTAGTCTCGATATATCTTTAACTAAGGGTATAAAGGTCTTCGGAGAGTGGTACTTATGTATCTAAAAAGTATCCCTCGGCTTTGGTCTAAACGCGACCAGCGATTATACATAACCCTTTAAATAAGTCTGCTATCTAGATATATATCACGCGCGTTGATTAGACCTCTTTAAGACGTAGTAATAGCTCCTGCTATGTATATAACCACTCCTATAGCTTCTTTAGAGTCCTTAGCGGTACGCGGACGTGTTTATTATACTCTTTATAGGTGTTAACGCTGCGGGTAGTTATATAGTAAGCAGTATCGCGTCGGATACCTTTAAACACCTCTTTAGGCGTAGCGTTACGTAGTAATAGCTTACGGCTTTTATCGATAATATTAGTCTGCTAGTTTAGAACGGCTCTAATACCCTTTATATACTCGGCGTGGTTATCTCTCTATATCTTCTCATACTATATTATAGATGTATAGGTGCGCTATCTGCCCGCGGTTAAATCTAATAGTTGTATAGGCATAGCGCCCGCTTAGGTAGTAGCGCCCGACGCCTAGAAGGCGTTATAGAAGGGGAAATAGGATTGTTAGTACGTAGATACTCCTAGACGTTATATTTAATGGCTATAGCCTCGTAGTGGCGACGCTAGAGCTCCTAATCGCAATAGGGTTTATAGGTAATAGGCTAGTATTCCGATATCTTAATAGTTAATAGACACGCTATATCGGCGCGGCTAGATAGCCTTTTAATTAGTAGTAGTAAAGGTAAAGGATAGGTTGTTACTTAGTAAGTAAGACTCTTAATTATTAGATAAAGCGTAGTTAAAATCGTCACAAAAACAGTCAAAAATAAATTAAGTTAGTTATATATGTATCCTAACTATATCCGACCGTCAGAGAATGCCTGCCACCGTAATATTAGTGGTGAAGATTCTGCAGGTGTCCACTACCGCACAGACCATAGTCGTTTCTCGATTATATAACGGGCCGGATTACCAAGATTACAATCCGGGTGGACGCTTACAGAATCTGCACTATGTAAAATGCGGTGGCAGCGTTTCCCTGACGGTCCGACACAGTTATAATTATACATAATTACCTTAATTAATTTTAACCTATTTTATAACGATTTCGACTACGCTTTATCTAATAATTAAGAGTCTTACTTACTAAGTAAATAACCTATCCTTTTCCCTTTACTACTACCGATTTATGAAGCTATCTAGCCGCGCCGATATAGCGTGTCTATTACCCATAAACATATCGGAATACTAGCCTATTACCTATAAAAACTATCGGGATTAGGAGCTCTAGTATAGCCACTCCGAAGCTACGCCTATTAATAATAAAGTCTAGGAATATCTACGGCCTAATAATTCTATTTTCCCTCCTTAAAAGTCTATTTTGCCCTCCTACGCTAACTTCTAGCCTTCGCATATAACTCTATACGCAGAAGTAACGCCCTCGTGGTGGTTAGATCTTATACCTACTAGGCAGCGCGCCTACGGTTCGGAGACATAACGCTGGAAGATATAGAAGGATAACTATGCTAAGTACCTAAAGGGCACTAGCACCGTTTGAACCTAGGAGACTAATACTATTAATAAAAGCCGTAAACTGCTACTACGTAACGGTACCCCTAAAGAGGTGTTTAAAGCCGTCCGAGGTGATACTGTTTGCTATATAACTACCCGCCGCGTTAACACCTACAAAGCGTATAACGAATATGTATATAGCGTGCTAATAACTCTTAAGAAGTTATAGGAGTGGTTATCGAGATAGTAGGAGCTGTTATAACGCCTTAAAGAGGTCTAATCGAAGCCCGTAATATATATCTAGGTAGCAGACTTCTTTAAAGGGATACGAATAATAACTAGGCGCGACTAGACTAGAACCGAGGGACACCTTTTAGATAAGAAAGTAGTCCTCCTTAAGGACCTTTCCACTCTTAGTTAACAATATATCGAGACCAGCCTCAAAGACTAATGAAAATATAGTAGGCACCACGCTATAGTATTCCCGGCACTATACACTAAAAGCGATAAGGGCGAAGATATCTTAGATACCACCGCTAAGCCTAAGAAGAGTGGCCGTAGGAAGAATAAAACTAAGAATCTCTTTACCGCTAAATCTACAGCTATACCTTCTACTACTTTAGCTAACTGTTCCCCTTCTAAACACCGCTAATCTACCCTATAGAGAGGGCAGATATACTATGTATACACTATACCTAGTCACGATATTAACGCCTGCTTTTATCTATTCCCGGAAACGGTATATAACGACTAGTCTCCTTTCAAGAGCACTAAAATAACTATCTAACGGATCCTTAAATACGTCCCTGCGATACGCGCGGAAGTAGAAGAACTACGTACCGTAAAGAAGGTAAAGAAGGATATAAGCCGGGATTCTGTATAGTTTAAAAAGGCGTGACTCGCCCTTAGTAGTGTGTCCTACGCCGCTAGCTTAATAGTAGGAGCCGCTATAGCTAGCTACCTCTTTTAAGCCTCTACTATACTTAATTTCGGCGCTACGATTTATATCTTTAACGATTTTTCCCGTTCTTCTGATTTTATACCCGCTACGTAATGTTACGGGCTAACCCCGATATAAAGGATCCGGCTATACTGCGGATCTTCCTGACTACGCGCTTAGTTAACGGACTTATAGCGCCAAGTTATCGCTACCTTATAGCTAGCCTAGCGCTATAGACTTTTCTCCTTTTCCTTCTTCCTTCCTTAATTCTAAATAATGTATTATTACGACCTTACTTAGTGCCACGACCTATAACTAATCGTTTATATATCTAGAAGTTAGCGATACCTATACGCTACGCTAGCGAGAGATTAGAATCCTAATACTACCGTCTAATAACCTATTAGAATTAAATAGGTCGCGGAGTAGATAAACTAACGGTTCGAAGAAAACGACTAAGCCCTAAACGTAAGGCTAAGCCCTGTCTACAAATAATATACTAATATTAACGCAAGGCTGGCCCTAGTATAAGAATACTACTCGGAAATACGCTAGTTTATAGACCGATAACGCGCGAGGGAAGAAGCTAATAAGCGATAACGCCTATTAATCGAATAGCTTATAGTCCGGCTCCTAGAACCGCCTACTTCGTAGAACCTAATACTGCCTAACCTGGATATTCCGGCTCCCTTATAGACCCCGCTAATCCTTATACTAGTAGAGTTTACCCTATTACCGGTTCTATCGCTAACGCTATAGCCGATAATAATAATAATCGCCCTAACCTTAATAACGGCACCCCGTAAGACTATTAATAGCCCGGCAAAGTTCTTAGGAAAACGAGTATACTTTAGCGCGTAGGCTTACACGATACGGTAAAAGCTTATAATCAATAATAACTTATTCTAGAATAATATATAAGCCTAGTATATAATCTATAATTACCTAAGGCCCGAAGTATAATAAGTCGTATCGGCCTTTTATAAAAGCGATAGACCGGGTAAGCTTATAAACCGTAGTAATGTTATAGCGTATTTTGATTATACCTATATTAACCCTATAGAATCATTATAGGCTATCTAAGCCTTACGCACGATTTATTTACGATCTACTAAGTCTTTTACCGCTTTCCTGCCCTATTTTAAAAGGTAGATCGCCTTTATAGGCCGTACCGAATAGGAAGCTACTATATAAATCTTATTTCTTAAAGGAGCGATTACCTTACGACTTAGGGATAAACTTATCTCTACCCGTATCCTTACTAACCACTATCCTACATAGGTTAACGGTATATAAAAGATCGCTAAGAAACTTAAAGGTTATTAGTTTAAATAGAACTACGATACATAAGCCTAAGATCATATAACCGCGAAGAAGGATACCGATAATAACACGAAAATAGGCGGGGTAAACCGTATTAATAATAGGAAACCGAAGTAATAGCCTTAGATATGCTATAATTATAATAATGTCAAATGGGTAGTCGTAAAGAGTAAAAAGGTAGGGTTAAGTAAGGAATCAGGTATAATTATAATAGGATTATACTAGGGTTAAACGTGGGTGTAGGTAAAGAGTTAGATTAATCGCTAGCCTCCCTCTTTAAAAGGGAGGCTCCTCCGCTCTTTAAAACTACGTTCCGCTACTCCTGGAGGACTACTTTATTTACTTCCTCGAGGGCTACTTTATTTACTTTAAGGGACTATTCTATTTACTATATAATAACTTACTTTATTTATGCCTCGAGGGATTTTAGACGGGTATACCTAGACCCCTATAGGTTTATACTAGGGTCCTATTATAACCACTACTACAGGCACCTAATATAGCGACCTCCCCCGGATACTCCTATCCTTAGGAGCGCCCGATCCGTGCCGGTCTCGCGGCTCCTCCGATACCTAGTCTCCGAGTCCGTCTCTAAATCCCTTCGATACCCCGAACCAGAGCCTTCCACGACGGGACCCCGATAAGTCCCCGCCTGGTTTCTATATAGGACCTCTTCGGCTATAACTCTAACCTGGGTATATATCCTCTCCCTTTGTTCCCTTAACTAAGACCACTAAAGCTAATATCCTACCCGGGACCCCGATAGGTTCCTGACCGGTTCCTTTACTAGCCCCCTATATAGTCTATCTCTTTATGATTCTAGGCTATCCCTTTAATTTATCTATAAAGACTCCTAAAGCCGGTATTACGTGGGGTCCGTTATTACTCCTTCCATGGATTCGTAGCTTCCTTCTTTATACTAAATAATAGTTATCTATATAACTACTTTTTAGGGATATGTCGTAACCTGCCGTTATTCCCTCTTCATATTCCTTTCTTCCTCTTCTATACTTAACTTTCCGATTATACTATTCTTCGTAAGTTTTCCCCTAATCTAAGATACCGCGTACTAACGTGTTATAGTCTTCTATTAGTTAACTACTATCTTATAAGTATTCCCGCACGTCTCTTAGTCCCCGGTACTAGCTAACCACGCGTAGTTATTATACCTTCTTAGGAAGATAATAATAATAAACGCGCCGCTATTCCCGCGAGTAGAACGCGATTCTCTTAGAGGATTAAGATTATAGGTACGGTGTTAACCTCGTAGTCCACTAGGCAGTCTACCGCGTAGCCAGCTACGTCGTAGCCGGCTACGCTAAAGCCTCCTGCTTCCACTACGGCTATATCGTCGTCGACTACTATACTATCGGTTACTCCCCGCTAAAAGGTAGTGGATATCGGTATAGGCGGGGATCTAAGAGCCCCCTATATACGTTATACGTGTAAGTTAGTAACGATTAACTTTAAGGAAAAGACGTGTACTATTAAGGCCGTAACCTGCTAACACGCTAATAACGGTCGGCGTATAAATAAGTGTCACTATTACTCTAAGCATACTAGCCTAAAGTACCGCGTAGTAAGTTATATATCTTTATTATCACTTAATCCCTATAGCCCCTCCCTTTATAGACTACTCCGTAGGCCCGTTTCTAATATATATAATAGCTCCCTATTACCGGTAAGAACGCTGCCGAGCAGCTATAAAAGGTTTTAGTTATCGCTATTAAGAACGGTGGCCTGAATAAGAGTCGTTATATAAGTGTTACTAACTATACCCCCTCGTTAACCCTGTATAGTACCCTTACTAATCCAATATAATGCTAATACTAGGCTATAGTAGTTCGATGCTAGGTTATCCTCCGAGAGGCTTTAGGTTAAGTAACGCTAGAGGCTAACCGGTCGTCTACCGAGGAAGCTATAGCTACTCGGCGTTAAGCTAAGGAAATCGCCGACGCCCGCTAGAACACGGCGGAAAATATCTATGAGAGGCTCGATAGTATAGAGTTGATCCTTAAGTAATTCGTCGGGCTATAGTAGTAGCGTCTTACCGGTAAGCAGAAACACCTCGATGTTAAATAATAACGGCTTATATTATATAAGCACGACCTCGCGGCCTAGGAGCGTACGGCCGCTGCTTTTAAGCAGATAGCTGCCCTTAACCCAGCCTAGGCTATTAGGTGTAGGATATAAGGAAGACTTAGGAGGTACTAGGATATAGTAGTGGACTACGTAGTGGACTACCGGCTGACTAATAAGTGGATATTTATTATATAAGACGGGGAGCTAGACTATTCTAGAAGGAAGGGGTTAGCGATTATCTCTCCTCTACACTACCACCTACCTTTAAGATACTCTTCCTATTAACCACTAGTTAACCTATAGTTAGCCTCCCCTTATATAAGACTACGATCCTTATCTATTACTCCCTATCACCCTTTAGTCCTTATCCCTTCGGGGTAGACCTATATCTTCTTCTTAATAAGATAATCGCTCTAAAAGCGGATAGTGACCGTTAGGCAGGATTCAGTATATCTAGGACCTAATAGTCGAATAACGATCGGCCACTAGAGGCTTAGTCCGATAATAGTATTCGTATTTATATTAGCGATCCTTAGCCTAATTAAGTATCTTCGTCGTTAGCGGCCGAATAGCTAACTAACTATAACCCTGCCACTAATAGCACTACTCGGCTATAGATAATTAGTAGTATAAGCAGTGTTATTAGTCTTTAACCCGAGTTTTAATTAAAATTTCCTCCTAGCCCTATAATCTTAGAGAATACCCCGATTCTACCTTATATATCTAGTACTATAGATATAGATATAGATTAACCGTAGACTAGCTTAGGGTCTTATAAGACCACGATTGGTATTAACCTAAATTAGCTATACACGGGAAGTTAATAAGATTAAGGGAATCGTTTACCTCTGATTTTATATTCCCGACCCTAATTACTTATTAAACCGTAGTTACCTAGCCTTAGGGAGGTGGGGGATCTATTAGCTAAAGAGAATATACAGCTTAAATAAGAGAGATAAGAATAGCAGGCTTATAAATAAAAGCGCTAGCGTTAATAATAGCTATACGATTAGTTAAAGAATATTCGGCAGTAACGTGCCGATAATATAGCCGCTACTTAATAGCAGGCGAATACTACCGACGATTTTAGTTAGGTAACTATATATTTATATCCCCCACCCTTAACTCCTAGTAATTTAGCTATACCCCCGCCTAATATACCTATAGTATCTAGTCAGGCTTTATAGTCCTACTAACCTATTTAAAATTATTAACTTATTCCCGTCTAAATAGCCGCTACTCTATAGCCGATTACTTCGGAGAACCCTACTTTTTCGAAACTTAATATACTAAATCCCTATTTTTCCGCTACTTCGTAGGCTTAATATAAATCTTTTATTACGCAGATATAGCAGATTCGTATTATTAACCCTACTCTAAACGATAACACTAACCGTATTATTTTTACTATATAGTGCCTCGCACCCTCCTTATAACAGGATTATAACTTAAAAGCCGACCGACGGTGGCCTAATAGTAAGCTATCTTAGGACGAATTTTTAGCTTAGCTCCGCGACTGGATACTAGATAGTAATACTCGAGTTTTACGGGCGGTCTAACGTATATTCTATAAGGACTCACGGCAGGGTCCCCGTTAATCCTACGATAATTTTAAAGCTAAGTGGCGATTACTTACATCCGAGCTCCCTATTCCCCTACCGGAGATTATCGGTGTTACTTCTATAATTACGAAATTACGAGATAATTTACGCCCTTAGATTGTACTAGGCGGCTTATCTATAACGTATCGCAAATTAGATTAACGGGCTAAATAGGCCGAATTAATTCTTACTAAAAGTGGTAAATACGTAGTTAATTACTAGTCGCGTAATAATTATTCTTAACGTTACGGTCGTAATAACGACTTCCGGGGAACTAAGCGTCCCTATAATAACGCCGCTAATATCACCACTACCTAATAGCAGAACACTTAGCCTACTTCCGCACCTCTAATTCGTTATCCTATTAATAAGATCACTTATTTTAAATATCGTGCGAAGGGCTATTACGCTAATACTTACCCATAAAGATATTCTTTTTTATCTAGCTAATAGCAGACTACTAATAATCTAACTAAACCTCCTCCTACTATTAGCTCTAACACTATCCTTATCCCTGCCTGTGTTATAGAATTATATAATAATAACGATTAGGAACTATCCCCGCTATAGCCGAGTACTACTAGCTGTATCGTAGAGGTTAAAGTTAATCTGCGGCGGGGTAAAGAATAGATTAAGATCCTAGCTTTACTTAATAGTGGTATAGAATTCAGTCTAATCGACCGTTCTCTTTTAGGAGCCACCGGCGGCTTAGCGGCTAACCTAGTATAGAATCTCTCTTAGACTTTAGGTGGAGCCGATATTTAGATTCGGACTTACGGCACCACCACTATACTTTTTAAGGCGACCGATAGTTAGTCGGTTACTAAACTATAGAAGGAGGAAGTTCGAATTATTAATATTCATACGAATATAAAACTTAAAATTATTCTAGGCGGCACTTAACTCTACGCCGTTAACCCTACTATTAACTAACGGACTAATACGTGGATCTACCCTTTATCCCCCGATTATTTTTCTCTTATCTCTATACCGAAGCAGATTTATTCGGCTAAACGTAACGCGCGTTATACTATTATTTTATCTATAAACGAATATCTTTCTTCTTTACCACGGATTAGTAGAGTTATATTATCGGCTACTTAATAGGAGGAGCCTAGTAATCTAACCGTTAATTCTAATATTCCTCCCTATTTACGTAATATTCCTACTATTTATCACGAGTTTAAAGATATTTTTAATATCGATTGAGTAGTGTTACTTCCTAGTCACTAATAATAGGATTATACTATTTAACTCGAGGATAATAAGTGCCTACTATTTAAACTAATTTACTCTTTATCTAATACTAAGCTATAAGTCCTCCGCGAATATCTTACTAATACTTTAGGCAATTAGTGGATACGACTCTCTAGTAGTCTAGCTAGCGCCCCCGTCTTATTTATTCTAAAGAAAAATAGTAAGTTACGTTTATATATCGACTACCGCGCCCTTAATAAGCTTACTAGGAAGGACCGTACTCCCCTACCGTTAATTAGCGAGATACTCGACCGTTTAATTAAATTAAAAATCTATAGTAAATTAGACCTTAAGGATACTTATTATCGACTTCGAATTAAGGAAGGTAACGAATAGAAAACGGCTTTTCGCACGAAATATAGTCACTTCGAATACCTTATTATGCCTTTTAGACTTATTAATACGCCCGCTACGTTTTAACGGTATATTAACCAGGCACTCTCCGGTCTTATTAATACTATTTATATCGTTTATTTAGATAATATCCTTATCTATAGTCGTTCCCTTACTAAGCACCGGCGGTATATTAAGCAGGTCCTACGCAGATTACGCGAATAGGACTTATACGTAAACGCTGAAAAATATAAATTTAAAATTAATAAAGTAGACTTCCCAGGGTTCTGCTATAGCCTAGTGGGTATTAAGAGAGACCCCGATCGTGTAGACGCTATTATTAATTAGCCATGGCCTATAACTATTCGCGAAATTTAAGTCTTTTTAGGATTTACGGGGTTTTACCGGCGTTTTATTTATAACTAGTCTAAAATTATACGACTATTCACGGACTAATTACGGATTAGCGGCTATATACTAGCTAAACCACTAAACGATTTTTATCGTGTTTTTAAATAACTTAAGGATACTTTTCTTTCTATACCCGTTTTACGGTATTTTAACCCCTCGTTACTAATACGCCTTAAAACTAATACTTCTAATTTTACTACTAGTACTATCCTAAGTTAACTACAGGACCGCGTCTAGCGCCTAATTACTTTCCTTTCACGTAAGCTTAAAGGCGCTAAATTAAAGTATATTACTCTGGATACTAAGCTTATAGCTATTATAGAGGCGTGTCGCTATTAGCGTTACTACTTACTCTATAGCGCCTCCACTATTAACGTTCTAACGGACTATCTTAATTATTAGACGCTACTAAATAAACCTAAGCTTAGCAGTAAATATTTACGCTAGCTTAATAAATTAGGCACTTATAATATTCGTATTATTCACTAACCGTGTAATAAGAACTCTGCTAATAGTCTCTCACGAAATCCTCTCTATCTTCCTACTTCTAATAAACGTCTTATTACTACTTAGGAGGTACTGGATAATTTATATCTAAATTTTAAGTGGCCCCCGCCTAAGCACCGGATAACTAATAGCTAGCTAATATCCTTAACGATATTCACTAAGCTTAAAAAGAAGATAATTTTCTTATTTCCGGTAGATAGTTAATAGCTAATTAGCGAGAGCCTAATCTATAGACCCGTGGTACCGATAGTCTTATTCGATTCCGCGGTAAGGTCTATATTCCTCGATCTTCTAAGCTTTAGTTAATAATCCTTTAATTACACTATAATAATCCGACTACAGGTTACTAGGGAATTATAAAGATATTAAAACGAATCTAATAATCTTTTTATTAGCCTAGAATATCGACGGATATTCGCTAATAGATACTTAGCTACCCTCTTTATTAATATACTAAATCTCGTACATATACTCCTTATAGCGAACTAGCCCTCTACCCATTCCGACCCAGCTATTTTAGTAAATTTCAATAGATTTTAGTACCGGCCTACTACCTATTAAGTAGCCAGGGGGTAAGTAGAAAGATACTATTCTTATAGTTATCTATAGACTAACTAAATATTCCCTTTTTATTCCTACCTCTAGTAAGCTTATAGCTAAGGGGTTAGCGATTACTTTATAGCACTATATTTTTAAGGTGTATAGTCTACCCGATAGTACTATCTCCGACCGTGGAAGTCTTTTTATAAGTGCTTTTTAGCGCACGCTATACGGCTTACTATAAGTTAAACGCCGCCTTTCCACTATATACTACCCGTAGACTAATAGCTAAATCGAACGTATTAACTAAATTCTTAATTATTACCTTCACTCCTACGCTATATAATAATAAGATAATTAGGTTAATCTTTTAGACCTTACCGAATTTATATATAATACGTTATAGTATTTCGCTACTCGTTATTTACCCGCTAAGGCCCTAATAGGTTATAACCCGCGCGGCCCCTATACTCCTATACTATAAGTTAAACGGCCCTCTATGTTAGTAGAAAAGAGAGTGAAATAACTATCTCTTAACTATATGTTTATTTATAAGTAACTATTACTTAGTAATCGGGTAATAGCTAACTATTATAACCGTAAATACACACTAAAGGAGTTTTATTTACACGATAAGGTTTTAGTATCTACTAAAAACTTAAAAATTACACGCCCGAGTCGAAAATTATTATATAAATACATCGAGCCTTTCGAGATTATTATGGTGATAGGTGATCACCGGTTAGCTTATAAGGTCGACCTCCCTAAGTATTTTCGGATTTATAACGTTTTCCCTATCAGTTTGCTTAAGCCTTTTAACTAAGATAGCCGTTGAGCGCCGGCTAAGCAGCTATTAGATATTAAAGGGGAAAAGGAGAATAAGTTTAAGGTTAAAAGGATTTTAGGCACGCGCTAGAACCCTAAGCGCCGCTACCGCGAATTTCTTATTAAGTGGGAAGGTTATCCTGTAGAAGAAAATACTTAGGAACCTAAGTTATATCTCTATAAAAATTTAGTCGCGGAGTATCTCTCTAATCAGGCAACCGCTAATTTATAGTTATTAGCGGTATAGTAATATTACTATTTTACTAAATTAACTATATTCCTTTATATTACTATTTTACAGCTAATAATATCCAGCCGCCTATTTACGGTCTTTTCATTATTACCAGCCGCTATGTACGGACTTTATATTAAAGTAAAATATATATAACCGCTAAGTCCTAATTATTTACCTTTTAGCTAATAATCTAAACCCAAAGGCTATATTTCTTCCAGCCAGTCTAAACCTAATAACGATCTTTATATTTTAGTCTAAACCTAGACGCTCATCTTCTATTAGGTGATAGATATTCATACGCTATCTACACTTTTCTTTTTAGTTCCGGTCTAAACCCGGTACTTTTTATTAGTCTAAACCTAATAAACCCGACCCTAACTAACCGAGGGTCACCCCTTAATCCACGATATCATCGAAGTTATAATACCTACCTTTATAATAACTAATTAGTAATAGGTTAGAAGTCAGGAGTATAACGGGAATTACCCGCCTATTAATCACTAGCGGGGACACCCTTATTATCCTCCTTATCTATAATATCGCTATAGTTATTATGTATCGGAGGAGGGGGAGGTATAGACACTAGAGTAATAACGGTGGTCCTACTATTAGCGACGGCCTAACTACTTAATTCCTTTAGTTAATTCCTAAATTCCTATATATTTATTAGTTCTGCTATTATAAGCTAACTACTAGTTAACCTATAATAATCTTATCGGTTAGGGATTTTTATCTATCCCGGAGTGCCCTAACGAAAGATACTTAGACACTAGTATACTTATTTCGTTTTTCTTATAGCACTAATAATTATCCTAATATATTAGTAACCGCTACGCTACTACTAGCCTACCGCTCGGCTATAATTAACTACCGCTAAACTTACTCTTAGCGCTCCTCTTCTAACTTAGTAGCAGGACGCTTCTAACCTAATAGCTATATCTTCTTCTAGTTTAATACACGTTTACCCAGGCGCTGTAAATATTATAGCTTACTCTATTCTATCTTTAGAAATTATCACCTAATAGCTAATCCGCGGGCATATACCTTTAAGCTTATATCCGCCTTATATTAATATTATTTAATGATATCACGGAGACGTATAATTTTATCTAACTATATATATAGCATCTATAATTAGTTAGTAGTGGAATAGCTATAGACTAGCCGATATACTTTTACACAGGGCTTTAATCCCTATCCTATATAATATATATATTTAAGTAAGGTCGCTATTACACTAAGTTAGCAGCTAATCACCTATTACCCCCTATTCGACCACTTTACTTATAATCTCTATAACTATATAAGAATTTAACTACTACTAGGGTGCTACTTTATTATCCGACTAACACACCGCACGCACGGAACTAGAAACGATTATATGCCTATTCTACGGGCGGATATAAAGTATACACCCGGGATATACTAGCTAGTCCACTATTACCTAACTCGACCGTCCTATTATTTCTAGCTATAGAACTATTATTCGAATTACCGGCAATATTCTCGTTTCTATTACTAACTTTATTACTAGTCTACTACTAACTACCGGCTATCTCTCTACTAATTAGACTTAGGGGCGCCGACGTATTATTATTCTCTATATCTATACCCTAGGTACTAAATACCTCCCCGCTAGTCTTTCGCTAAACACCTACGGTTCTATTTTGCTTTAGACGAGGCTTTTTAGGAGTTTTTACCACACCACCACCACGACTTCCCTTAGGAGGTATAGTTATCCTATAGCTAATCAGCTATCACCTATAGTCCAACTATAAATCTAGACTACTATAAATCTAGAGGTATTTATAAAGCTCGGTAAATATTCACCTAACTATAACCTTTCTCTATTAATCTATTTTATATTAATTCTATCTAACCGCTATCCAGCTATTACTCTCCTTCGAAGTTAAATTCTAAGTTATATATACCGATAGGAAACTCGTACCGAAAAATAGACTTATATATACTAAAAGAAAAACTGCATACACGTTGGCCACTAGTTAGCCCTCTGCTAACCCGCCACCTCTTCTACCCTAGCCCCGGCTATATAACGCTGCCTATAGACTCTTATAAATAGGGGGGGGGGGATACTTATAACCTCCTTAGGGAGCCTAAAAAGGGGAAAAAGAAGAAGAAAAGGAAAAGAAGCCTATAGCCGAAAAGGTCCTCTATATAATAGTAAGGCCCCACTTATTATGCCTACTATTTTACTATTCACGTATAAAGAGATAGGCACGCCTTTATTACCGGTAACGCACTTCCCTATTCACGGAATAAATAATACGAACGCGTTTAATAAACGGGGAGATATTAGGTGTTTAATAATACTGCTACTATCTAACAGTGGATAAACCGCTACTTCAAACTTTTATTTTATACCTATTTTTATATAAGGATATATCCCTTACAGACTTATTCTTTATAATAAACCTCTATAAACTACCGTCTAATTAACGGTTAGCTAGCCATAGTAGTTCTTTCTATACCCGTATATATACCTAAAATAGCATACTTCGTAAGGAATTTTCTCTTTATTCTCTTCCCCTAAAAATATCCTCTAGTACCACTATTTAAGATTAGGACATATTTTAAGCCTTTAGCTCCACCGTCACTCAACGGTGGATTACCTACGGCTTTATTTTCATTAAGCTCCGACCCATACATCACCGATAGTACTATTAACCCACTCGCCTCACCCGATAATCACTACCCACCCTACGGATACTCCGTAACTAGCTATAGCCTAAGGATAGGTCTTATTCCAGGAAAGGGCACCCTATTAGGTATAGGATATAAAGAAGACTTAGGAGGTACCAGGATATAGCAGTGGACGATGTAGTGGACTACCGGCTAACTGATAAGTGGATATTTATTATATAAAACGGGGAGCTAGACTATTCCAGAAGGAAGGGGTCAGCGATTATCTCTCCTCTATACTACCACCTACCTTTAAGATACTCTTCCTATTAACCACTAGTTAACCTATAGTTAGCCTCCCCTTATATATGACTACGATCCTTATCTATTACTCCCTATCACCCTCTGGTCCTTGTCCCTTCGGGGTAGACCCATATCTTCTTCTTAACCCAGGCTTAGGCCTAGGAAGACCTGCCTATACCCTTAGGGTCTGCCTTAGCCCCCGCGGGGGATAGCTTTATAGATAACGATAAATTTAGTGATAGTAGTAGCCCCGTATAATCTTAAGGCTTCGTGCCGTAACGTCCTTAGGGTCCCCCGGATCCTTACGAAGTGCCCGACGATAATAATATAGTGCCGACCTCGTTAGTAAAGAAGGGTAAGGGGAAGAAGGCTCTAACGCCCTTAACTCCTTTATTAGGGAAGAAGAAGAAGAAGTAGAAGGCGAAGACGCCTCTATCTTTTCGGCCTTTAATAATATCCGCGGGTAGTAGGTAAAAGAGGGAAACGGCGGCTACTACCACGGGGCAGAGCCAGGTATATATAGAGGATAATAGTAACGAGGTGGCTAGGCGGGAGCCTACCCCTCTAGACGATAAGTTCGTGGGGTTTAAGAATGCCCTAAAGGGGCCGTGATAGTATATATAGAGGAATAGTCTTTTTCTTTTTTTTTTAGGTTTTTTAGTAGCCTTCGGGTTAGGTTTTTCCTTTTTTCTTTTAACTAGCTTTAGGGTATTTCTCTCGCAACCCTAACGGTCCTAATCATACTTCCCTTATAATATAATCGTGTCTCTATCGTAACGGTTAATTAAGAGGAGAAGTAGAGGAAAATAGACTTTAAGGGCGATAAGCTATTATACTAAAGGAATAAGAGCGGGGTCGGGAGTAAAACGCCTAAAAAGGAAGAATAGAGGTTAAGAGTAGAACGCTTAAAAGGACGAAAACAGAAACCGAGGTGATAACGTCTATATAGTCCCCGTCTAGGGTAAAGGGGGGTCCCTGCCTAAGAATTTATCTCCACGGCCCACTAAAGGGTTTTTCTAGGTTAATATAGCCGATACGTAGGCCCTTATCCTATTAGGTCACCCGCGGGGATAGTGTATAAACGTATTTAGTTCCTAGTAGGTCTTATTATCCGTAAGGAGGGGGAAGGACAGGATAACGTCCTCACGTCGTGTCTATAAGGTCTCTTATAGGAATAGTGTGTAAACCCGTCTAGTTCCCTAATAGTCTCGCCTTAAAGTAGGCGTTAACAAGTTCGTCAGGGATATTCCGCTTCGGCTCCTAAGTGTTTTCTTCGTCGTTATAGCCGGCCTATTTAAGTAGGTACTAACGCCGTTTACCCTGGTATTAATAGTCCAGGATAGCTTCGACCTCGTACTTATCCGAATCCGGTTCGACGTCGACCACGGGTAGCTCCGGCTATAGCCTATCGCGGGACCTCTATAGTTCTAGTAAGGAAACCGAGAACACGTTATAGATCCTTATACCCTTTAGCAGTTCTAACTAATAGGCCAGGCTATATGTGCCGATAATCTTAGTTACCTTATACGGACTAATAAACTTATCGCTAAGCTTTTTCGAGGGTCTTTTCTACCGGATATTCTTTATAGATAGTAAGACGTACTCGTCCACCTTAAAAGAGCGCTAGGCACGGCCGTTATTATAATGCCGTTTGTAGGAGGCCTACGCCCTCCTAATAAGGTCCGAGATAAATCGGCGCTAGGCTATAAGGTACTCCGTACGGCGCTTGGCCTTAGCGGCGCGAACCTCGCCTGCCTTAGGTAGTTAAGCCTTAGTAGGTCCCCTTAGGTTATAGCCTATTAGGGTATCGGATAGGGTATAACATATCGTAGAATACCACGGTATATTATAGGTAAACTCTGCTAACAGTAGCCGGTTAACCTAGTTATCCTATTCCCGTGAGTAGAAAACGCGAACATAGTGCTTGAGGTTCTGGTTCTACCGCTCTGTCTATCTATCCGTCTACGGGTGCCACGCTATAGATAGGCGTTATATAGTACTGAGGCAGCGATATAAAGTTACTTAAGAACGGCTTATAAATAATAAGCCTTTGTCTAATATAATACTATTAGGTAGGCCGAAAGTGCGAAAAACGTAGTGCTATAGGGACTTAGTAAGTCCTTCTACTATTAGGCTACTACTCGAGGGGATATAAATCGAGTACTTTATTAGGCGGTATACTACTATAAGGATAGTATCCCTTTTCCTGTCTATAGTCGCGCTATAAACCGGCGGCAGGCCCGTGATAAAGTTAATAGATATCTTTATAAAGGGGCGCTAGGGTATTAGGAGACTCGCTAGCTTGATATAAGGCTTATAGTGCCGCGACTTAGTGCGCTAATAGATAGTATAGGTAGGTATAAACTACGAGATATTCCTAGGTAATTAATCCTAGAAGTAGAAATCCGAAATCCTCTTAATAGTCCCTATAACCCTATGGTAACCCACGCTAGGTTTATTATAGAAATACTATAAGACCTTTTATCAGAGGCTAGAATAGTCTAGTATAAAAACACGATCCTTAAAACGAAGGATACCACTACTCCTAGACTATTATCCGTACACGGTATCGTCACTGTGGGCTTCACGCTACCTAGTATAAAAAGGGTTATCCGCTTACGCCTCTACCACCTCTTCTAGTAAGGTAGGGGAATTAAGAGCGGGGATATAATCAGGGGCAGTACGGGAACCATACTAGTTCCCGATAAGGCCCAAAATAAGACGCCTCGATAAGGGCTCTAAAGAAGGATTATCCGCTTACATCTCGACCACCTTTTCCGGTAAGATAGGAGGAGCGGGAATAGCGCGGGTACTATACTAGGTCCTATATAGGCCTAAGGCAGAACGCTTCGAAGAGGACTCTGGAAAAAGATTATCCGCTTACGTCTTAACTATTAAGATAGGGGGAGCGGGCTCTAAATAAAGGTTATCTGCTTACGTCTTAACTACTAAGGTAAGAGGAGCGGGAAAATTATAACCGGGGCTATTACAGGAACCACGCTAGTTCCCGATATAGCCTAAAATAAAACGCCTTAAGAAGGACTCTAAGACAGAAAAAGGATTATCCGCTTATATCTTAACCACCTTCGGTAAGGGGGAGTTAATAGCGGAAATATTAGAACCGGGGGTATTACAGGAACTACACTAATCCCTGATATACCCTATAACAAAACGCTTCGAAAAAGACTTTACCGCCTTAGCCCGGTTAGTAACCAGGGCGCGCTTATAGGGCGTATATTAAGGCTTTCTTAATAGCCTATCCGCGGGGTTTAATATCCCCGGGCGGTGCCGAATCTTAAAATTAAACGGGGCGAGCTCATTAAGGCACCGTGCGTGCTACCCCTTAAGCTTCGGCTTATCTAATAGGTGACGGTGGTTCAAATAGTCTATTAGGACTACTATAGGGCTTTAACTATAGGCTATATAATAGCGCCATGTCCGAAAAGACTTAATAATAGCTATAAGCTTAGAATCGAGTATACTATAATTAAGCTTAGCGCCGCGGAGTTTACGGGATATAAACGTTATAGGGCGCTATAAGCTATCCTTAAGTTAACTAATAGCGGCGCTAATAGTAAAGGTAGACGCGTCGGGTTTAATACGTATAGGTAGGGCGGGTTAAAATACCGTAAAACGGGCGCCTCCCAGAATAGCAGCTTTATTTCTTCGAACGCCGACTAGGCCTACTAAGAAAGCATAAGGACCCCGGCGTGGCCCCTAGTAGGGCCTCTAGTGCGGTCTCCGGTATAGCCTCCTTTTAAGTAGTCTATAAGAGAGGCGGCCACCTTAGAGTAGTTTCGAATAAAACGTCTATAAAACCCCGTAAAACCTAGGAAGACTTGTATCTTCTTAACACTATTAGGGAGCTCCTAGTCGCGGATAGCCTTAACGCGAGCCAGATCTATCCATACTCCGTCCGGGCTATAGATAAACCCTAGGAATTTAATATCGCGGGTCTTAAACTCACACTTATTGGGGTTAGTATACAGAGACTACTACCTAAGCCTTATAAGGACCTCGCGGACGTGTACGCGGTGGGTATCTAAGTTCTTACTATAAATAAGGATATTATAAAGGTAGACTATATAAATAGTATCTATAAGACCCGTTAACGCCTGATTAATATAGCGTTAGACGCTCGTGGGGGCGTTTATAAGGCCGAATAGTATTACGAGATACTCGTAGTAGCCGTATTTCGTCCGGAACGCCGTTTTCCACTCGTTACTAGCTTATATACGAAGCGGATAGTATACGTCCTTAAGATCCAGCTTAGTGTAGTACTACGCGGACGATAGCCGGTCTAAAATCTTATATATAAGGAGCAGGGGAGTATAGTCCTTAATAGTCACTTTATTTAACCCTCTATAGTTAATATAAAGGTGCAGCTTACTACCCTTCTTAGGGATAAACAGAATAGGGGCGCCGGCCGGGCTAGTGGACGGTCTAATCCAACCCTTCGTAACGGTATCCTATAGATACTAACGCAGCACTTCTAATTCCTACGCGGCGAGAGGGTAAATAGGACCGTATGGAGGCTTCTTCCCTTCCTCGATTTTAATCGCGTAGTCCTACTACTAATATATTAGTAGTCGGCCGGCGTTTTCGACGTTAAAAATATTAGCGAAATCTTAATACTATTCCGGTAGCATAGTGGCGGCGGGGTCCCCGGCTTCTAGAATTCATCTCTATATCCTACTAAAGGGTTTTCTACTAGGCCGACATGGCCGATATATAGGCCCCGCGTAGGGCCTATATAGGTTAGAGTAAGAATAGACTTAGCTTATCTAACTGCCCTACGCAGGTCTTTTAGGGATATAACCATACTAAGCTCTACGTAGGCTAAGGGGTAGGTCCACGTGCTATACTACTAATTAACGTTAGGGTTAACGGCTATAAGCCACGGCCTTCCCAGGATTATACGGGCGCCCTAGGGATTAAGCTATATAACGTGGAACTCGGCGTGCTATACTCTCTTCCGACCCTAGTAGTCGGTAGTGGTGATAATTCTATAGAGGGACCTAAAGGTTATCTTGGTTTATCCTTCCGTAATCGAGGATACCGGGACCGGGGACCCCTTAGGAACCTAACTAGGTCCTAGGAGGGACCGATCTAAAATGTTAATATCGGCGCCTCCGTTAAGGAGAGCCGATATCTATACCTATTCCCTACCTCGGCGAAAGGAAACGCGTGCCTCTACCGGTATAATAGAAGTAAAGGGGGTTACTCGAGGTAGGTATTATTCTTAGGGCACCTCGCCCGTAATACGGCCGACCGTGGGGTAAGAGGTGGATACTAATTAGGTATTCGGGTTACTATTACTCGAGCGTCGCTTAGCACCGGGGCTAGGGTATAGAGTAGCGTAGTGCCCCTTTTAGTTATAATTATAGTAAGTAATAGAGTCGAGGTACGATAACAGTCTAGGGCGTATAGGGTAACTATAAGCGGAAGCGGGCGTAGGAGTAGGCGTAGGAGCGGGAATAGAAGTAAGGGCAGAAGCAGGGATATAAGGAGGGGCACGCGAGCGGTGGCGGCGTTATTAGGTAGCGGACTAGAAGTCTGTCCGAGCGCCGGCCAGTCTATTAGTAATAGTTAAGGCCTTAGCACTACAATAGGCCGGGGCCAGGTCCTAGTAGTCCTTAGGAACCCCTATAGATACTATATAGTCCCGAATAGGTAGGAGCACCCTTATTAGTATTATCTAAATCCTCTACTAATCTAGGAGCTCGCCCAGTAGCTCCGACTCTAGGGCTTCCTACTATTATATAAACTTAGCGTAAGACTCCCCCTCTCTCTAAGACGAGATAGATTCGCTCTGGATCTATACCGTTACTTCCCGTAGGCGGGTATTATTATCGTCGACCTAATAAGATAGCTAGGCCTATAGGGTAGCCTAGCTCACCCTATTAAAGTCGCTATCGTACTTATATCGTAGTTTAGCCTACTAGCGTTCCTTAAGGTGATAGGGGAGGTATAATATAATGAAGTAGTTCTTCGCGGCGTCCGTGGGAAAGGATTAAGAATCCAGGTTAAACTGCTAGTTAGTCTCCTAGATAAACGTGCGATACTTAGCCTAGGATACACTATCCCACTTAGGTAGGGGGAAATTAAACTTAGCCTAGGTGGCGGACCCGTGTATAGAGGATATTATAGACACGTTATGGGTATACTAGGATCCCGATAGGGTTACGATAATACGATATCACGGTTTAGCTATACGATAGTGGGTAATATCGGCCGGGTTAGGATTAATGGTAGGGTTAATAGCGGCGGTAGCGACGGTAGCAGTATCTACCTTAAGCTTAGCGAGATAAGCGAGCTTACGCTTACGGTGGTTATATGCCTTTATCCATTTAACGCGTTCGTCTAGTTATTCCTCCGTTAGTGTGGCTAGGTTAATATTCGTATACGGGGGCAGGTTAGGATTATACAGGGGTCCTATTATAATCGTGGCCTTAGGAGGAACGGGAACGGTGATAGGGGTAGAGGTAGTGGTAGAGGTAGTATTAGCGATAGGGATAGAAGCGGTGGCAGCCGTAGGGATAGGTGCTAGTGCGGTGGTGGGTACGGGAGTAGTATTAGTTCCTAGCGTATTCCCGTCGTATTCTTTATTAGCGGGGTCGTCTCCTATAAAGGCGGTCTCGCTATCACGGAGCTATCGCTTAAACTAACTAGCGGCCTCGTTAAAATCGAAAGTGGGATCGTGTATTTCGTGGTAGTTAGATATCTTAGTAACTCTCCTTAACGGTCTTCGCGCCCTTAGAGGGTAAAGCGATTAGAATATTAAATAGGTAGTCGTAAAGAGTGAAAAGGTAGGGTTAAGTAAGGAACCAGGTATAATTATAATAGGATTATAATAGGGTTAAACGTGGGTACAGCTAAAGAGTCAGACTCATCGCTAGCCTCCCTCTTTAAAGGGGAGGCTCCTCCGCTTCTTAAGACTATATTCCGCTACTCCTCGAGGACTACTTTATTTGCTTCCTTAAGGGCTGTTTTATTTACTTCGAGGGACTATTCTGTTTACTATACAATGACTTGCTTTGTTTATGCCTTAAGGGGTTTTAGACGGGCATACCTAGACCCCTGTGGGTTCACACTGGGGTCCTATTATGACCACTTCTGCAGGCACCTGACAAATAAGAAAGGGTATATTGCGTAGAATTATAAAAAGCTAAAGGAAAACTAAGATATAGTCCGTAAGGTTAAAGAGTCTCGCGCGAAGGATCACGATAAGAGTAAGGACGAGTCGACTAATAAGGATAACTCGGAAAATGAATAGCTTTAACGCGAAAATAGGCATTAAAGCCGATAGCTATAATATACCGGGAATAGAAGGCGTTTAAAGTATATACTAGTAATAACCTAGCACTTATAGTAGGTAAAGTAAGTAAATAGCGTATCCTCTCCCATATTGATATTTATTATAATCACTATAAGACTATAAGTAAATAGTTTACCTAAAGACTCTAATTACTTTTAGTCGATAAGACGAATCGATTACTAAATAGCTTCTTAGAAGCTACTAGGGCTATTGATAGTATAGAGATTATTATCTATAAGTCTAAGATTAACGGCTACACGTAAAGGATATTTATATATATAATACCCGGGCTTAATTAAGACATATTTCTCGGAGAGCCCTAAATAGAATAAAATAATACAATATATTATGCTAAGGATAAACGGCTTTATTATAGAGTAGCCGGATTAAATATACGACTTTATTATAAAAAGAGGCCTACTAGAGTATAAGCTATCTATAACGCCTATTTAATTACTTAATCCGTATTCGCGGGTATTATCCGATAATTACGATGAAAGGGCGAAGAAGTCTTAATCTAGGGAGTAAGCTTAAGGGATATCGAAAAAGCGTTATATAAGAAATAACCGGCGGACCCGAAAGACTTCATACCTAAAAAGCTACTATAAGAGTTTAGCGACCTACTTACGCCCGATAAGGCTTACTAATTACCGCTATACCGATTAGGAGTCTATTATAAGGTAAACCATATACCCAACAATAACGGTAAGGAACTATTACTTCCTTAGGGGCCGCTTTATAGTATATTAAGAGAAGAACTCCTAGTATTACAGAAAATACTTACTAACCTAATAGATAAGGGATTTATCTATACTAGTAGTTCGGAAGCTATAGCTCTTATTCTCTTTATAAGAAAGCTAGGCGGAGGACTTTATTTTTATTATAACTTTTAAGCGTTAAATGCGATTATTAAGTAAGACTATTATTTACTCCCTATAATCGCTAAAATACTATAAAACCTAAGCTAAGCGAAATAATTTATAAAGCTTAATATAATCGCTACCTTTTATAAGATTATGATAGCTTTAGGACACGAATATAAGACTATATTCCGAACTCGATTTAGGCCTTTCGAATAGCTTATCTACTTATCCGGCTAAAGTAAAGCCCCCGTGACTTTCTAATAATATATTAATAAAACGCTATAACGCTTCCTAGATAACTTCTTTACCGCTTATATTAATAATATCCTAGTCTACTCTAATAGGAGTCGGGCTAACTATACAGCGAAGGTATAATAGATACTCCGCGCACTTATAAATACCGGCCTAAACCTAAATCCGTTAAAGTATAAGTTTACTATAAAGATAGTAAAGTACCTAGAATTTATAATCACCGCGGGAAAAGGCGTATCTTATAACCTAGAGAAGTTATAAGCTATCCGCGAGTAAATAGCGTTTATAATAGTTAAGGGCGTACGAAGCTTCCTAGGGTTTACGAATTATTACCGGATCTTTATTAAGGACTTTTCGGGGATCTTTACCTCGTTAATAACACTTACTAAGAAAGACTATACCTTTTAATAGGGTCCTAAGGAAAAAGCAGTCTTTCGCGAGCTAAAGGCCAGGTTCTAAGAAGGACCGATACTATAATTATAGGACCTAATAAATAAGATATTTACTAAAATAGACTATTTAGGGTTCGCCCTTAAGTATAGCCTGATATAAGAAAACACGGATATAAATTGCTATATAGTCGTATACTACTCTTATAAACTTAATTAAATGGAATATAACTATCTAATTTAGAATATGGAAATACTAGCGATAATAAGTTATCTAATAATATAGCGGGATAAGCTTATTAGTTATAGGTAGTTTATAGTCCTCTTTAACTATAAAGCCCTTGAATACTTTATAATGAAGCGAATAATTACTAAGTAATAAAGCTAATAAGCTCCTAAGCTTATATAATTTAACTTCGTACTTAAGTATTAAAAAGAAGAGGATAACGTGATAGCGGACGCCCTCTTATATCGATAATAAGATAAGCCCTAAGATATAACGGATAAATAGAAGTAATCTCGTTATATCTAATTAGTTCCCGATACCACGATTCTACCTAGTATTTATTATATTAATAGCGGTTAAATCATCTTCGAGGCGGACTAAAAGCTATAATAACTACAGGATAAAGCGCTTATAACTGATAAATAATATTAAAAAGCTATATCCGTCGTTATTAAAGTAAAATAGCAGTTCTTACTATGATTAGAATTAAAGCTATAAATAACCGAGTATTTAGTCTTTATAACCGGGTTACTACTATTCCGTGACCGAATTTAGGTGCCCGGGTCTAGTAAAAGGCTAACGTTACGAGGGAGAATAATATAATTGATCTATAACTTAGTAATCGGAGGATACCCCGGACGCGAAAACACTATCGCCTTAATAGCGCGTTATTTCTTCTAGCTAAGGATAAATAAGGATATCCGATAATTCGTCTAGAACTATAATATCTACGGAAAGGGGTATATATAAAAGAACACGAAATAAGGCCTCTTACGCCCCCTCCAGGTACTAGAACGAATATAGAGCGACCTATTAATAGACTTTATAACGGACCTACTACTAGCTAGCGAGAAAAGGGCGTGCTACCTCTAGGTTATTATAGACCGCCTAAATAAGGCTATAATATTAGAAGCGATAAAGATAATAAAAGCCGAAGATTACACGGAACGGTTCTTATACTATTACTTCCAGTTTTATAGAATACCTAGGTCGATTATTAATAACTAAGGTTCGAACTAGATAAATAGATTCTAGAAGCACTTTTATAAGCTCGCACGGATTTTGTATAAGCTTAGCACGGTATACTACCCCTAGACTAATAAAGTAATAAAGCGTATAAACTAAAAAGTATAAGCTTATTTATAAGCTTTTATCTATTACGCTACTTATAGGAAACGACTGAGTTTACCTAGGCTATAATTATATCGATATAGCTTAAAAATAAAGAGTCTATTAACTAATATCGTATACCGGCTAAGCGTTTTAAGATTAACGACTTAGTCTAGCTATTATTACCTAACTATTCGACTCCACGATTATCTTATAAGCTCGACTAGCTTTATTATAAATATCGAGTTATAAAGGTAGTTAGCCTATATATAGTTAAGCTCGCTATACTATTATGGATTTACCCCTAAGTCTATATAGACTTATTATATTACGCGGGCGATAACCCCTTTCCGGGATAGGTCGTAAACGACCCTTAACTACCGCCTATTTAAGAAGTAACTAATAGTAAAGAATAGAAAGTTAAGGAAAGCCTCTATATAAGGATAAAAAGACGAGGCAGGGGATTAAAATATAAGGTCTTAGTATAATAGGTAGGATACTATAAGCCTATATAGGAACCGCTAGAACTATTAGTATGAATATAGGTACTCGATAAGTTTAAACGAAAATTTAGCTTAGTAATAACGAATAATAGCCCGTTAAATACCTTTACGCTATTATAATATAGGAGCCGATATATAAGCGATCGTATAACGACAATTAAAAAGGAGTAAGAGTTAGATTTAGTTTAGACCGGATAGGCCTCGCGCCCTAGCTATACTTAATATAAGCCTAAATCGATATCCTTAGCCTTAAAATCGCTATCCTTAGGATTATCGATTTCCGTAAACATCTTACCCTTATCGCTCCGCTCTAAATCGGAATCTATCTTCTTAACCTTATTATTATCTTTACTATCGCTGTTATCGGGGATTATAACCGCGCTAGCGACGGTTATACCCGGAAACGTAAAAGCCCGCTTATACTCCGCGAATTATTAGAGTTCGGAGATTATAATATTAGCGTAACCGAGTATAAGTATCTCCTTAAATAGCCGAGGATACTCCCTTAACTCTATAAGACTAAGGCGGTTAAAGTTATTATCCGATAACGTTAACCCCGATAAAGAAGTAAGAGTAATAGGATAAGCGTTCTTTTCTGCTACGATATTAGGAGGGACTTGGCCCGAAACTACTACCTTACCTATAACCTCGTAAAACGGAGATAAGGCTAGCTATTCCGCCCTAGTAATAACCTCCTCTAAAGGCGATAAGTCTAATCCCGATACTATCTCTTCTACGACCTCTAAGAGAGAAGAAAAGACTAGTATAACTACCTTACTAATAACCTTTATTACCGGAGGAAGTAAGGCTAGTTTAATTACCTTATTAATAACCTTAGGAAAAGGTAATAAGGCTAACTATAATACTACCTTTTCTTAGACCTCCTAAGGAGGAGAAGGGGCCAATGCGACTACTATATCGGGAGCCTCCGCGGGATATATATATAGGTAATATCGCTGTTATCGCTTTCCTAGCTATAAAGGTATCCTAGAATACCGTATAGGCGTTAAGATACGGTTCCTATTACGGTTCCTATTTTTAAAAAAAAGCCTAGGGATATATTATAGCCTTGAAGGGGGAGGAGGTCTTATAGGGGCGTTCTTATTATTATCGCTAATAAGGGTAACCGTCTTAAATAACCTCTACATATAGTCTTTAAGGTACGCTAAAAGAGGAGTATACCGGTATATCTTCGTAAAGCATAAGGAGTATTTCTTCCCCTAATTAGTCTAGCTATAATAAAGGTGCTTATACTTCCTATAAGCGATATCGTATATATACAAAAGGTATAGCTTAGTATAAACACTACTAGAAGGGTACTTAGGAGGCTAACTACCCGCCGATTTCTTCTTTTTAGGCGGCGGTAATAGCCTAAACTATTGTATAGTTAATATCGCCTTAAAATATAAGAGTATTATACCTATATTAGTATTGGCGGCACACTTACTACTCTTATTACCCTTATTATCGCTAGGGGCTAATACTATCTGTAAAATAATATAAATTAGCAGAGGGTTCCTTTAAAAAGATCGCGAGCGAGAGACGGCTTACCTTACACAGAGAACTCTTAAACTAGCTAAGTATTACTAGATATTATCTAAAGATAAGAGAGTTAGAGGAATCGTCGCTATAAGAAAGAATAAGTATATACGGAACTACTATTACTATTATTATTATTATTAAAGGTAAGGAGACGAATAAAGGAGAAGGAAGGCTGTAAGGAAAACGGGGCCGATATATCTACGGATAGGATCTATATAAGGGAGGCCTATATTACTATTTTAGATATATAAATAAAGGTTAGTAGGCGACCTAAGATTTCTTTAATATTAAGGTAACGGTACGGTAAGATAAAAGGACGTGATTATTCCTTTATTACCGCGATATAAGGGGGAGCCAAACCACGATAGGGACGCGCGGTTATATAACCCCTAGAGGGAGAGGGGGGGAATAATATTACGGGTTAACCCCGATATAAAGAATCCGGCTATACTCCGGATCTTCCTAACTACACGCTTAGATAACGGACCTATATCGCCAGGTTATCACTACCTTATAGCCAGCCCAGCATTATAGACTTTTCTCCTTTTCCTTCTAACTTCCTTGATTCTAGATAATCTATTATTACAACATTAGTTAGTACCACGACCTATAACGAGTCATTTATATATAAGGAGTCTACGTGGTCGTAGGCAGTTCGTTACGACCTATTAAAGGTGACGGTAATATAACCGTAAGATTAAACGGACTAATAGGAGGCCTCGATTTTAGACTATTAAACGTCGTAAACTACGAAGATTTTACCTATAATTTAATCTTAAACTAACGGCTATGACTACGAGGCTACTAGTAGGATTAGAAGCCGCTAAGCAACTACCTTCGACGTGCCGATCGATCTATACTATACTAGCTAAGTCACTACTTCGATTAAACCATTATTAAATATATACCCTCTAACTAATCTACGGCTACTTTTTTAGGCTCTTCTTCTACCTGCAAATCGACGATATGATATCTAAGCATTACGGAGGGTATCTTATAGTATCTATAGCTAGGGCACGCTAGCCCTAAGCCTCTTAAGCACCTAGAAGAGTCGAGGCAGGGGCCTAAGATAAAAGGACTAATACCTATCAAGTATGTGGCCTATAAGCTTATAAAAATAAAACGGCATATTAGTAAGCACCCTTATACTATACCTACCTATATAGGAGAACGGTAGGTAATCGATTTTACAGAGTTTAACCGAATATTCGATAAGGATTCACGGCTTATACTTTTCACCGACCGTTATAGTGGCTTTACGGCCACCTACGTTATGAAGAGCAAACTAGTAGCGGATATCCTCGTAATAATTAAGGAATTCCTCGCCTAGGTAGACCGTTAATTAGGATATAAGGTGCGTGTTCTCGAATCTAATACTAAGCTAACTAAATCCTACGATATCACCTAATTCCTACGTGAAGAAGGTATCCTTTTAGAGATATCCGCCGCCGATACCTAAGCGTACAACGGGGGTGCTAAACGCGCTACTACGATAATAATCTCGAAGGGTTATACGATAAATATCCACGTAAAGCTCCCGCCGTTTATATAGCCTAAGGCTATTCCCACGGCTGTATATATATATAACTGCACGCCACGAAGGCAGTATAATAAAAAGGAGTAGAAAACGCTATATAAAGTCCTGTTTAAAAGGAAGCCGATTTTATTATATCTTCGAGTCTACGGCTATAAGGCGTACGTAATAACTAAGGACGGCTAAATGGGCACTAATAAGCTATTAAACCATATCGCTCCTCGTGCCTATATCGGCTACCTTATCGGCTACGATTTTATTAATATCCTCCGTATCTGGGTGCTAGGCCGTAGCCGTAACCGCGTTATATATACTCGCGACATGGACTTTCATAAACACGCCTTTTTCGACGGTAATATTAACGCCTTTAAGAATAACCTCCGTTAATTAACCGAGGAATAATTAAAAGACTTAATTAGTTAGAGTAAAGAAGAGAAGGCTAGAGGTTTACGGCCGTTTATATATGTAGATGCTAAGGACCCCCCCCCCCCCCTGGCTTATATAACTACTTATTGTAAGATTAATATACCCCTGCCCCTGCCCTTACCGGGGCCGATTCGCCAGGGTCCCCTTCCTTAATAGTATCGTCGAGGTTATAGTCCGTAATACCCGTCCGTAAAGGGGTAGAGGAGGCTATGTCGAGTCTAGATAGGATTTAGGTCACGAACGGTGTGATTTGGCTAGTATAGCGCCTAATTACCGTCTATAACTATCTAGTCCCCTACTTCCCTCTATATTATTAACCCCGCCGTCGATTATAGCGCTAATAGTAGCCGTTATATTAGGAAATCGTAATATCTTTACGGTTATAGCCGTAGGGTTCCGGGATAAAGGAATATAGTGCTATAATACCCCTATAGTTACGGCTATAAGGCTCCTATTAAATAAAGAAGCGCGACTAATTCGGTAAGGAGATAGCTAGTAAAGAGATAGTTAGGTAGCTACGCTTAACGCTAGCCGCTACGCTCTAAATATACGCACCTTAGATAGGATTCGGCTAACTAAATTACGGTTAAAAAGGACTACTCCTCTAACGCTATAGCGGCGTTTATCGCTACTACTCGAATCCACGGCCGATAATAGTCTCGGGAAACACACCCCCGATAGTAGCCTCGGGAAGCACTACCTAGCGTGTCTTAAAGATCAATTATAAAGACCTCACTCCTCCTCCGAAAAACCCTTACGATATACCCTCGCACCCTTACGGCCACCTATTCTGATACGTATAAAAAGACTACCTACGGAGCTATAAAAAGATAGGATCGTGGATACGGGTGCCGGGGTCCATAATAGATAGAAATCAGATTCTAAACTTAATATAGGTGATAATATAGAAATTCGATAAGTATAGATTTCTATATAAATATAAGGTAAGGCTTATAGTATAAGGAGATTAGTAGTATTAATCCTCTCTTAAGGAGATATACGTAGTAACGCTAGCCGGATAGTTATTCCGTGCGTTAATAGCTATCACCGCGTATTTTAACCTTATACTATTATAATGCGATATAATAAACGCGTTCATATACACGCCCCTTCCCTATATTATCTTTATATACCCGCCGCTAGGCTTTCTAGCCACTAGGAGTCTTTTATACCTAGACAAGGCGTTATATAGACTTAGGGAGTCCCTATTACTTTAGTAAAAGCACTTTTCGGCTATCCTTTTAGCGGAGGGTTTTTAGATAGTGCCGTAGGAACCGTATTATTTTCTACGACGTGGTTTAATTCTATTCTTCTACGTCGACGATATCGTTATTACTTATAAAGAATAATATAAGTCGTAGATAAAGCAGGCCGTTAATAACCTATAACGCCACTATAACCTATAAGGTAGCGATCCTCTATAGTGGTTCCTTAGTATTAAGGTTATTCGTGACCGCGTCGCCCGTAAAATCTAGCTATTATAACACGACTATATTATTAAGTTAGAATACCTATTAAAGCTAAATAGTAATAATAAGCATAGTAGTAATTATCAACTAACGCACCTAATTATGATCGTAGAACTACTACCCTATTTAGGGACCTCGACGGACGTTAAAAGCTATTAATAGAAGATAGGATTTATGCTATACGCCGCTATAATATCGCGGCCTAAAATCGCGTTTATGGTATTAAGGCTATACTGTTTTACCCTTAATCTAGGGCCTATACACTATAAGGCCGCCGATTATCTAATTCTTTATCTAATTAATAGCTAATCGTTTATATTAGAACTAAGGGGTAGCAATACTATCGAAACCTACACTAACACCTTATTTAATAATAATATCCTTAATCGTAAAAGTAGTTAAGCGTACGTAATACGCTTGTTTAGCGGTATAATCGCGTGGCGCGCTAATAAGCAGGATATAGTCACGATGTTAATAACGGAAGCAAAGCTATTAGTGTTAGTATAAGATATAAAACAGGGTATTTCTATATAACGCCTATTACTTAGTATAGGAGTGGAATTTCATAATCCGGAATTAAGGATTCTATACGATAATAACTAAATACTTTCATTAGTTAATTAAGAGATTAGTACGCTAATAAGGCCCCTCCGCCACGTGGATATCTATAGCTACTAGTTACGTTAGGTAAAGGAATAAAGGTAAATACTCGTAACGTATATTACGAGCGTGGAAATAGTTATAGATAGCCTAATAAAAGCATTATACGGCGAGAAATTTAAGACGTTCAGGACCTAAGTAGGCGTAATAGATATACGGGACCGGCTATAGTACAAATAGCTAACGGAAGTCCAGATAGAGTATTTAGAGAACCTAGAGGATGAATTTAAGGGCGGCTATAGTAAAGAGATTGTATAGGCTATATATCTATTATATATACCGGTTACGAATAGCTTTAATCGCCCAACTAACATTTAGGGAGATTAGGGGGTATATTAAATAGACTATAGTCTTTTTTCGATTATATAACGGGCCGGACAACTAAGATTATATTTTGGGTAGACGCTTACAGAATCTGCACGATATAAAATACGGTAGAAGCGGTTCCCTAACGGTCCGATATATTTACAATTATACATAATTGCCTTAATCAATTTTAACCTATTTTGTGACCATTTCGACTACGCTTTATCTAACATCTGCCAAATAAAGCGTAGTCAAAATCCTCACAAAAACGCTCAAAATTGATTTAGTCAGTTATATGTGTATTATAACTCTGACGGACGGTCAGAGAATTCCTGCGACTATAATATTAGTGGTAAGGATTCTGCAGGTGTCTATCCGGATTATAAGCTCGGTAATCCGGCCTATTATATAACCGTAAATCCTCGAGTACGCTATAGTCTATTCGATACATCCTCTAATTACCCTAAATATTAGTTAGGCGATTAAAGCTATTCGTAACCGGCAGATAATTTAGCTATATAATCCATTGGCTATAGCCGCCCTTAAATTAATACTCTAGGTCCTCTAAATACTCTATCCGGACTTCCTCTAGCTATTTTTACTATAGCGGGTCCCGTATATCTATTTTACCCGCCTAAGTCCTAAACGTCTTAAATTTCTCGCCGTATAACGCCTTCGTTAGGCCGTCTACCACTATTTCCCCGCTTATAACGTATATTACGAGTATCTACCCTCGCTCCTTTACTTAACGTAATAAGTGGCCGTGGATATCGATATAGCAGAGGCACATTATTAGCGTACTAATCTCTTAATTAACTAATCGAATCGTTTAGTTATTATTATATAGGATCCTTAATTCCGGATCGTTAAATTCTACTCCTATACTAAATAATAGGCGTTATATAAAGATACCCTCTTTTACACCTTATACTAACGCTATTAGCTCTGCTTCCGTTATTAATATCATAATCGTATCCTGCTTACTAGCACGCCACGCTATTATACCGCTAAATAAGCGTATTATAAACGCTTAACTACTCTTCCGATCAAGAGTATTGTCGGTAAATAAGGCGTTAGCGTAGATTTCGATAGTATCGCTACCCCTTAGTTCTAATATAAACGATTAGCTATTAGTCAGATAAAGAATTAGATAATCTACTACCTTATAGTATACTAGCCCTGGATTAACGGTAAATCGGTATAGCCCAGATACTATAAACGCGATATCAGGCCGCGATATCACTACTACGTATAGCATAGATCCTATCTTCCGTTAATAGCTTTTAACGTCCGTCGAGGTCCCTAAATAGGGTATTAGTTCTACGATTTTAATTAGGTGTATTAGGCGATAATTACTGCTATACTTACTGTTACTATTTAGCTTCAAAAGACGTTCTAAGTTTATAATATAGTCGTGTTATAATAGCTAGATTTTACAGGCGACGCGGTCGCGAATAACCTTAATACTAAGGAACCACTATAGAGAATCGCTACCTTATAGGTTATAGTAGCGTTATAGGTTATTAACGGCCTGCTTTATCTACGACTTATATTATTCTTTATAAGTACTAACGATATCGTCGACGTAGAAGAATAGAATTAAACCACGTCGTAGAAAATAATACGGTTCCTACGGCACTATCTAAAAACCCTCCGCTAAAAGGATAGCCGAAAAGTGCTTTTACTAAAGTAATAGGGACTCTTTAAGTCTATATAACGTCTTTTTTAGGTATAAAAGACTCCTAGTGGCTAGAAAGCCTAGCGGCGGGTATATAAAGATATTATAGGGAAGGGGCGTGTATATGAACGCGTTTATTATATCGCATTATAATAGTATAAGGTTAAAATACGCAGTGATAGCTATTAACGCACGGAATAACTATCCGGCTAGCGTTACTACGTATATCTCCTTAAGAGAGGATTAATACTACTAATCTCCTTATACTATAAGCCTTACCTTATATTTATATAGAAATCTATGCTTATCGAATTTATATATTATTACCTATATCCAAATAAGAACCTGAATTTTATCTGGGGTAGACGCTGGTACCAGTATCCACGACCCTATCTCCTCGTAGCTCCGTAGGTAGTCTTCTTATGCCTATCGGAATAGGTAGGTATAGGGTATAAGGGTATATCGCGAGGGTTCTTCGGAGGAGGAGGGAGGTCTTTACGATAGATCTTAATAGCCGCCGAAGTAAGCGCCGGAGCTATACTTCCCGAGGCTACCACCGGGTTATATTTCCTGAGATAGTCGTTAGGGCTATAGTATCGAGTAGTGGTAATAAACGCCGCTATAGCGGTATAGAGGTAGTCCTTTTTAATGGTAACTTAGTTAGCGGAGTCCTATCTATACTATGTATATTTAGGGCGTAGCGGCTAGCATTAAACGCAGCTACCTAACAGTCTCTTTTCTAGCTATCTCCTTACTAAATTAGCCGCGCTCCCTTATCTATAGGGAGCCTTATAGCCGTAACTATAGGGGTATCGTAGTACCGTGTTCCTTTATCTATAAGAAGCTCTACGGCTATAACCGTAGAGGATTCACGATTTCCTAATATTACGGCTACTATTAGCGTTACGACTAACGGCGGGGTTATTAGTGGAGTGGGAAGTAGTAGATCGGGCTAATATAGACGGTGATCAGGCGCTATACTAGTTAAATTATACTGTTGGTGACCTAAATCTTATCCTGATAGACTTAAGATAGCCTCCTCCACCCCTTTACGGCCGGGCATTGCGGACTATAACCTTAACGGTAAAGCCGTTAAGGAAGAGGATTCGGGGGGAATTACCCCCGGCAGAGGGTTAAATTCAAAATAAGCAGTTATATAAAGGGGGGGTCCTTAGCTTATACGTCTATAAACGGCGGTGAATCTCTAGCCCTCTCCTACTCGATCTAACTAATTAAGTCTTTTAGTTATTCCACGGTTAATTAACGGAGGTTATCCTTAAAGCCGTTAATATCGCTGTTACAAAAGGCGCCTTTGTTAAAATCCATATCGCGCGTGCGAATAACGCGGTTATAACGTTATAGGCTAGGCACCTAGATACGGAAGATATTAGTGGAATCGTAGCCGATATGGTAGCCGATATAGGCATAACAAGCGGTACGATTTAATAGCTTATTAGCGCCCTCTTAGGCGTCCTTTATTATCGTATACGCCTTATAGCCGTAGGCTCGAAGGTATAATAAAATCGGCTTCCTTTTAAAGAGGACCTTATACGGCGTGTTCCAATCCTTCTACTGCCTTTATAGCGTGCGGTTATAGACGTATACAGCTATAGGAATAGCCTTAGGCTATATAAACAGTGGCAGTTTTACATGGATATTTATCGCATAACCCTTTAAAATAACCACGGTAATAGCGCGTTCGGCACCCCTATTCCACGCTTAAGTATCGGCGGTAGATACCTCTGAAAGGATACCCTCTTTACGCAGGAATTAGGTAATATCGTGGGATTAAGTTAGTTCGTTATTAGATTCGACAACGCGTACCTTATAGCCTAATTAGCGGTCTACCTAGGCGAGGAATTCCTTAATTATTACGAGGATATCCACTACTAGCTACTTTTTATAATGTAGGTGGCCGTAAAACCACTATAACGGTCAGTGAAATATATAAACCGCGAGTCCTTATCGGATATTCGGTTAAACTCTATAAACCTAATCGCCTACCTCTCCCCTATGGAAGCAGGTATATTATAAGGGTGCCTGCTAATATACCGCTTTATCTTTATAAGCTTATAGGCCTTATACTCGATAGTTATTAGTCCCTTTATTTCATCTCCCTGCAGCTGCTTTTATAGGTGCCTCAGCGGTTTAAGGCTAGCGTGCCCTAGCCGTAGATACTATAAGATACCCTCCGCAGTGCTTAGATACCCTATCGTTGATATATAGACGGCTTTTCGGGTATAAGACGATAAAGAAGAGCCTAGAAAAGCAGCCGTAGACTGGTTAGAGGGCACGTATTTAACCACGGTTTAATCGAAGCGGTGACTTAGCTAGTATAGTATAGACCTATTAGAACGTTAAAAGTAGTTATTTAGTGGCTTCTAATCCTACTAGGATCCTCGAAGACGTAGGTGTTAGTTAGAAATCAAATTATAGGTAAAATCCTCGTAGTATACGACGTTTAATAGCCTGAAATTAAGGCCTCCTATTAGTCCGTTTAATCTCACGGTCACGTTACCGTAACCCTTAATAGGTAGGGATAAACTACCGGCGACCACGTAGTCTCCCTGGGTGGCTAGTATAAAATCAGAAAAACAGGAAAAATCGTCAAACATATAAATAGTAGCGCCGGAATCGAGGATCGTAGAGGCTCGAAGAGGGTAACTAGTAGCAGCGGTTCTTACTATAGGGCTAGCTATATAGGAAACGCTGTTCCGGACGCCGCTATAGTCGAGTCACGTCTCTTTAAGCTATATAGTATCCTAACCTATATCCTTTTTAATCTTCTTTATAGCGCGTAGTTCTTCTACTTCCGGGCGTATAGCGGGGTCGTATTTTAGGATCCGGTAAACGGTTATTTTAGTGTTTTTATAGGGTATCTAGCCGTCGAACGCTATCTCCGGAAAGATATAGTAATAATCGTCAATATCGTGATACGGCGTAGCGTATACTTAATAGGTTTCCCCTTATCGGAGGGCAGATTAACGTCTTTTAGAAGAAGAACGGTTAGTTAAAGTAATAGAAGGTATGGCTATAGATACCGCGGTAGTAGGATTCTTAGCTTTATTCCTCCCACGGCCGCCCTTTTTATAAGGATTAGCCGTGGTATCTAGGGTATCTTCGCCCTCTTCGCTTCCGGTATATAGTATAGGGAATACTATAGCGCGGTGGCTACTATGTTTTCCTTAGTCTCTAAGTCTAGTCTCGATATATCGTTAACTAAGGGTGTAAAGTTATTCGGGGAGTAGTACTTTCTTATCTAGAAAGCGTCCCTCGGCTTCGGTCTGATCGCGACTAGCGATTAAACGTATACCTCTAAAAAAGTCTACTATCTAGATATATATTACAGGCCTCGATTAGACCTCTTTAAAACGTACAAATAGCTCCTACTATCTAGATAACCACTCCTATAGCTTCTTTAAGGTCGTTAGCGCTACGCAGATATATTCGTTATAGTCTTCGTAGGTATTAACGCGGCGGGTGGTTATATAGAGAGTAGTATCGGGTCGAACAGCTTTAAACACCTTTTTAGGCGTTAGATTACGTAGTAGGAGCTTACGGCTTTTATCGATAGTATTAGTCTACTAGCTTAAAACGGCTCTAATACCCTTAATATACCTAGCGTAGTTATCTCTCTATATCTTCTAGCGTTATATCGCTAAGTCGTAGGTGCGCTGCCTAGTAGGTGTTAGATCTAACCACTATAAGGGCGTAGCTTCTGCTTATAGGGTTACGTGCGACGGTTAGAAGGTGGCGTAGGAGGGCAAAATAGGCTTTTAAGGAGGGGGAATAGGATTATTAGGGCGTAGATATTTCTAGACTTCGTTATTAATGCCTATAGCTTTATAGTACTTACTCCAGAGCTCCTAATCGCGATAGGTTTTATAGGTAACAGGCTTATAATTCGATATCTTAATAGTTAGTTATAGATTAACACACTATATCGGCGTAGCTTCTTAATCGGTAGTAATAAAAGGTAAAAAGAGTAGGTTTTTACTTAGTAAGTAAGACTCTTAAGTATTAAATAAAGCGTAGCCAAAATCGTCATAAAAACGGTCAAAATTAATTTAGTCAGTTATATATATATTATAACTCTAACCGACGGTCAGAGAATTCCTGCCACTGTAATATTAGTGGTGAGGATTCTGCAGGTGTCCACCCGGATTATAAGCTCGGCAATCCGGCCTATTACGTAATAGTATATCCTCGAACAGGCCATAGTCTATTCGACAACATCCACCCGGCTTATAATCTCGGCAATCCGGCCCGTTACGTAACAGAAAAGACCATGGTCTATTCGACACCCTCTGGTATCCCTAGCCAGTCATATTAGTTGTTTACGCGCTAACATACTAGATCCTGGTAGAGGTGTAGGAGCGACGCGTCTCGCCTTGGTTTTGATACTGAAGTCGACATCTCAATAACATCCTACCTTAGAAAGAACGAAGACATGGCTGGAACACAACCGCCTGACACCGTGCTTCTAACTGAACATCTCGGATATGCACCAGTCGTGAGTATTACTCTAGCGAGACGGGTGTTCCTTGGACGTTGAGGGTTGACAATCATCAGTCCCTCCTCGACAGCATAATCAATGTTGTCAACAGTTTAGCGGATCGAACCCTTGATCGCGTCGAACAGGGCCTTGCCGGTGCGACCCCCAAGACCCTCGGATTTGAACGGGCCCTCAAAAAACGACATCAACAACAACAAGGGCAATCGTCGGGTGCACCACACCCACTTCCGCTGAGTCCGCAGGAAGCCGCCGAATTCGAAGTTGCGGATGGCGTGCACAAGCTAGAAACTCTCCTATGCAATGCCATCGACAAGAATTTTGACATCTTCGAGCTCTATGTTATGAAGTATCTTATCTGCGTCAACGCCTCTACCCGCTCCTGGATCCGCCTCGCCCACTACAACGATCTCGCCTTCGATGCCCTCCATCGCGACGAGTCGCCCTCCACAGAGAGTGTGAACGCAGTGCGCCGCAGTCTGCAGGAGAGCCAGAGGCTGAATGGAATGCTATATGTCGAGAAGGCCAGAAATGCGGAATTACTCGCCAAGTTGCGTGTTTCCGTTGGAGATCAGTTATCTACCTCTATGCGATCATCCGTGATTAAGAGTGATACCAAGAGAGAGACCGTCGAGAATAAGGGCCCGTTTGGATTTTTACATGACAATGGCGACCTGGCAGAGGCTGATGCTCAGACGCCAATCACTACCACCTCTGCATTTACCCTCTCCCAAATGCAGGCATTGCGGGCCTTGTCAACCTCATTGAGTAATCTTATACCTGGCCTAGAAGGTGATAGCGATGCATCAGAAGCACGCGATCAGCCCAGAAGAGGATGGAGGCGCGAAAGGATGGAGTATGTCCAGGGAGCCACGCGGAAACATCTCGAGAGCGTCTGGGGACTGGAGTTGGCCGATAACGGCCTGGTCAGAGACGGAGATTGGCAAGGCCGAGGGCGCAAATTTGCCAAAGGCGAGGTCGAAGGGCTCGAAAAATCATTGGCCGTTATCGAACACCATAAAGAAACACCATCGGCACAGCAAGACGACTCTAGTGACCCGTAACGAGTTTGGGACGGTCAGAAGTTGGCAATTCCATGCGTATGCTCCTCACTGAATGTTGTCTATTGTGACAGAATCCGAATCTACTACGAGGGTTCAGGTCGAGCCCTCTTCCATGAGGCCATAATCCTTGGCAATAGCCCAAAAGGCATGTTTCCAATATCGCCCTCCCTGATCAGCTGCCGGGCTTCTCTCTTGTCGCATCACAGTTTGGACAAACTGTCTCGCCGCGTCCCAATCTCCGCGGTCTGTTAGAGAACGGAGTATCGGTTCCAGAACGGGTAGCGCCGGCCAGATACCCCAGTCGTCCATGTCATAGAAGATTTCCAAAGCGCCTGCGTTGTCACCAGCCGAGTTGAGATGCCGCATGACAGTTTCCCAGAAGACTCGGTCCGTAAGGACTCGAGTGCGAGAGCGACGATCGGCGATGAGAGCGCGGATAGCATCCCAGTCGCGAGGGCGTCGGGAAAAGTAGTATTCGAACAAGATGGTGCAGATCTCCGGCGATGGCTGGAGCCCTGAGCCACGCAGGTGCGCCAGTACAGCTTCAATGGGAACGCGGGCCACGTTACCCGCACGCACGAGGACGTGAAGCATCTTAGCATAGGTTTCCTGGTTTGGCTCAATGCCGCAGGCAGACATTTCGGCGAAAACTTTGGCAACCGTTCTACGCTGCGAGTCAGGTGTCTGTGTCCCCATCTCCGCGAGGGCGGTTTCGAGGATAATGGTGAAAGTCGCACCATCTGGGGCGACGCCCGACGTCTTCATGCTTGTCAGGATTCTGTCAGCTTCCTCCATGTGACCTTTCTTCAGCATGTGGCTAAGCAGCCTGTTATACGTCCAAATATCGGGCTCTATCTGCCTTTCGCTGGCCCATGCCAATACCCGATGGACGGCGTCCAATCTGTCGACTCGCAAAAGGCCCGAGATGGCAGCATTGACGCTAGCTATGCCAGGTTGCACTGCCAGGGAAGGGCTGCCATTTTTGCATGCCTGCTCCCACTCTTGATTCATCTCATCGAGCGATCTTAGTCCGTCGTCGGGCCGCCCCAGGCTACCGTAGGCAGCAATTCGGCTCGACCAGATGTGTTCGTCGAGCTGCATACCCGATTTGACAACCTGGGCCCAGAGTTTTTCAATCGGCTGGAGCTTTTTCGCAATCTTCCAACCTTCCATCATCGAAGTGTACGTTCTGATAGTGGGCGGGAGCTTGATATCCTCCATGTAGTCCAAGACACGACCTGCCAATTGCTGTAGCGCATTTCCCTCCGGTCCCTGCTTGCTACAGCATTGGTGGAGAATGAAGTCAAACAGTTCAGGGCAGTTTCGCAGTTTCTCTTGTCGCTGTGGATCATCTGCAGTGTTTGTCAGTTGTTCCCAGGCATTATTTAGCCCAGAAACGTCGTTCGCCTTGAACCGCGACCCAAGTCTTTTGTGCCAAGCAGCATAGGATATCCGACGGTGTGTTCCAGTGGTGTTCGGTGCATTATGTTTGAGAGACGAGGTGGGCCGAGCTGCCGTTGGTGGTTTCGCAGAAGGCGAGAATTGCATGGATGACCAGGTCGCTCGAACAGATACGTATTGCCAGAGGTCGGGATAGTCAGAAAAGAAGGGCTGTAGGGTGGCACAATCGAAAGGCTTCACAAGAAATTCCAGGTCGGCGAGCAAATTTTGAACATGTTCATCCCTGGCGGTCTGCAGTGCACGTGGATCAGAGAGGACGATGTAAGTACTGGCCAGCACCACTACCAGCTTGCTCATGTCGAGAGAAGCGAGTAGAGGGAATTCAGCTCGGCAGCTGCTCGTTGCATGGTTCGCCTGCCCATGATTTCGCAAGCCGGTGCGTCGGACACCCAGGCCGCGTGCCCTATAGATATGTCTCGAAGAGGAGAGATCCTGCCAACAAGCAACAAGGTCCTCCAAGAGCCTGAGGTCGAAGGCATCGGACGAAGTGGAGGGGTCAGCGTCGTGGTCAGGAACGCGAAGCAGATGCTGCAGCAGGGTAATGTAAGGATCCAGGCGCCCGGGAGATTTCATGCCAAGCTCTCCTATCGCGTTGCAGATGTCTGCGGTTCTAGGCAGATCTGGGGACTCCCAGGCACTTTTCTTCACCTCTAGTAACTTTCGCATAGCTTGCGTGGCCTTGGCATATGTGACCTTGGGTAGACGTTCGCCGCCTGGCTGGCGCAAGACAGGAAGGATGTCATCGTGCACTATTGCAAAGCATTGTGCAACAACCTGAAGGAGGGAGAGACCGTCCTTGTTCTCCAATGCCGCGTTGATGTCGCTTCCTAGTCGGTATAATTGTCCAGCGTCAATGTTTGTGCCGGATTCGGATTGTTGTGCAGCATTGACGGTGCTTTCGAACAAATGTAAGGCCCTGTTCTTTGTATTCTGACGCTGCGTTCCACGTTGCCGTTTCCTCGAAAGGATTGAGTCCGCATTTTCCACTGGTTCGCCAGCAGCTTGGACTATCGCCTCTCTGAACTTCGAGGCAGGGACAGGGGAATTGGTGTCAGTTGTCGTCGAGGAGGACGTGGTCAAACGTTGAGCGGCGGCTGTACTTTTCGCCAATGGTTTGGCCAGGACCTTGGATCGGCATCTTGAGCAGATCGTTCTTGTGGCGAACATTTCATGTCCCCTTGTATGAGATAAGATGTTGTTGGTATGATCGGGTTTGCCTGGATGGAAATCTTCCTGTAAACACTGATGTTGGGTTGTATACGGAGTACCAAGGCCCTGTCGCATGGGCGCACGGACCACAACGTGGTCTATAGGGGATCCAGGGGGGATCCACGCCATGACTAAGGGCTTCGGATATCGGGGACCTCGGGTATTAGGATATAATTGGGGCGGATACTGGAAAAGACCGGATAGGATCCAGATAATATAGTACCTATAATAGAGTCTTCACCACCCTAATTAAGGGTATAAAAGACTCTCCTAGATATAACTTAATATAATATATATATACGAGATTTCTACTCTACTAAGTTAATTATCTAAGTGCTATATAACGTGCGATAGTTATAAGCCCGGTTTATAACGCCTAAACGATAGATATTAATAAGGCTACCCCTATTCTACTATACAGAAATAATCACGTCTATATAAGCACTCTTAAATAACTACTATTAACCTAATTAGAGTAATTAAAAGATTAATTAACCTACTAATTAATTAACTAACCGATAAACTAATAAAGATATCTTCTAATATATCTAACGCCGAATAAAAGGCGGCCACTATTACCCTTATTAACTAAAGGGATTAGGCAGTTTAGGAGCGTGCTATACGCGGTAAATCGGCCTGTTACTAGGATAACTACCTAAATCTAAAGCTAAGCGATAAGGAGGCTAATGCTTATCTCCTCCCTATACCTACACCGCCTAACGTCCGTAAATATAAGGCCCTCGCCGTGGACCCTAACACGGAGGAGGCCACGGCTACTACCGTTAGTAGCTACTCCGTCTTCCACTATTACGCTAAAGGGCGATAAGGCTATAAACGCCACGGACGCCGCCACGGCTACTACGGCCGGTATTACGGCGGCCACGGCTATTAGTAAAAGGAAGATAGCCGCTCGCCGGAAGGCTACGGCCGTAATAAAAGAACTAATAACTAGGACGCCTACGTCTATTAATAACCTCTCTAAAAAAGGGTATACGCGCTACGTATAAGATCGCCGCGTATACCGTAAGGAAAAGGCAGACTATAACGCGTAGTAAAAAGAGTTTAATAAGGTATACTCCTATATCGAAAGGACCGTCTATACAATATTATATAGCCTCCTCGCCTAATTATAGGATAATACTATAAATAACCTATAGGCTTAGATTACTCTCCTATATACGTATATAGGACTAACCCCTATAAACCTTTATAAGGAAGCCTTAGTCCTATATCGATTATATACTACGCCTATAAAGGCTATACCTAAGGATATAGACCGCTAGGTTATAAGCTAGAAAATAGCGATAATATACTATAAATATATAAGCGTTTTAGAGCTATTAAGCGCGGACTATTAGGTAGAAAACGCGTTAAATGCTATTAGACCTATCGCCTAGGAATAGAGTAATAACTACCTAGTAAATAACTACCATAAGATGACGGAAAATAAGCTAACGATTAACGATTTCGTAAAGGCTCTACGTGCGGTTTTTAGTAATATAAAAAGCCTATAATCCTCCGCTATAAGGCCTAGAGTCGGGAGAGGCACCTTTAATACCCTTAGGAACCTCCCCGATACTAAGGATACTACTAATAATAAAGATAATAAGAAGCGTCCTTATAGTAATACGTCCGTAAAGGCTATCCCTCCTATAATAAGAAGGCCTTATAAGATATATAAGAACCTTTATACTACCGCCGCCTATTAGTATATAAGGCCGGATATACGCCCTTATACTTAGCGTGGCCGTGAAGATATTATAAAGGTTACGGAAAAGAAGATACATAATTATAGTTTTAAAAGCCGCGTAAACACTATAATATAGAAAAGGCGGGAAGCCTTAAGGGCTATTACCGCTAATAAGATAGAGGAAGTCTAGGAAGATTAACTCTATAATACTACGCCTAGTATAACTACTATATAATAAAATCGGGGGGTTACTAGGCTACCCGTAAGTATAGCTTTAAAAGACCTATCCGTCACCGCGATAGGGAGACTAGGCGCCTACCTAACCTAAGGGGTAGCGCGCCGTTATCGTATAACAATACTATTAAGATTATAATAAGAATAAGGGGTATCCCTCTCTATTAACTAAGCTAGAGCGCTATTACACTACGCGATCCTAGACTTAGGATTATAAATCTATATCTTTAATAATTAAAGCCGTTTTATGGCTATTCGACTACCCAAGGATACTTTATCTTTATCCCTTTAAGTGGGTACTTATAAGGCTCCTATTCTTAGATACGGAGATATTAAGCTATATATATAATCCCTATTAGGCACGAAAAGGCTATTACGCCTCTATAATATCGTATACTATAAGGAATTCGTTACTAATATTATCTCGGAACGCTAACTACGCCTATAAGGCTACCGCTAAGATACTATAAACGACACTATTATTAGCTCCGCCGATAACTAGCCTATCTATAAGCTACTAGATATCCACGGTTAGTATATAATCGAGCGCGCGGAAGCTATAGCCGCCACTATATTCGCGGTCTCGGTAAAGCACCCGCGCGAGAACCCGTATAGAAGATCACGATAACCGCGGTAACCGTAAAAGACCACGGTATAATAGTAGTATAAACGCCTTAGCCACTACGGCACCGATACTCTCGTAAAGAATATTAACGCTACTTAGGGGGTAAAGATAAAGGGACCTTATATAACGGACTATAACGCGTATAGGTGATCGTAAATACCTATATAGATCCGGCGGATACTATCCCTTTACACGTTAAAGCCCGGAGAGGCCCTAGCTATTAATTTTTATAATCTAGAAAAGGCGGAGTAGTTAGCGGGCGGACTATATCAGTCTATCATATTCGTTATAGACGTGTATATAGGTTATACGTAGGATTACTACCTATAAAAGAGAGACTAAGGCTCTATCCTATACGCTCTAAAAGACGTTTTTACCCTACTTAAGACCTAATTCGACGTTAGGCTATATATCCTATAAGCCGATTCCGAGATATTTTAATACCTAGAAGTCGTTACTTTCCTCGCTACTAAGGGGGTAGAATACTAGCCGTCGGCATTATATTTATAGGATTAAAACGACATTATAGAATGGATTAAAGGTATCGTTAAAAGGAGGGCGAGGGCTATAAAGATTAGGGCTGATCTACCTCTATCTATCTAGCCTAAGATCTTTAAGACTACTATATATCTATATAATAGAATACCACGATATATTAACGATTAGAAGATACTATACGAAGGCCTACACAGCTATTAACCTAACCTTACGCACCTATAAGCTTACGGCTATAAAGCCTATATAAAAACACGCGATACCTAAGCTAAAAGGAACCGCCGATAAAGGCTAGAACCAAAGGTATAGATCGGTTATTATATCGGATACTAATCCTCGAATAGCTTCCGTATTTAGCTACTATACCTAACGGATATTATTACTATAAGAGACGTAGTCTTTAACGAAGATAAGATATTTAACGGCAGGATTAAAACGCTATAAGCTATTACTTCCGCCGAGGAAATCGGGGAACACCTATAATCTATCCGTATCACCTAATCTAGCGATACCACGACCGCGAATAGGCTACTATTAAGGGGTATAGCCGTAGACGTATTAGACCTCGAGTCGGAAGACTTTAACGCTACCGCTATTACTACGGGTAAAGGCGATACTACCGCTATTACTACGGATAAAGATAAGGCCGTCGCTATTACTATAAGAGAGGCTATTATTATTACTATAGATAAGGTTCTAAATCTATAGCCTAATACCTAGGCTATAGATTTAGGACCTCTTAACTTTAATACTACCGTTATTATTACGGGAGAGGCCACCGATATCGCTACGGGCACCGCTATTATTATAGATACTACTATCGCTATAGGAGAAGACTATACCACTACTATTACTATAGGTAAAAGTAATAATACCGCTATTACTACGGGCCAGGAAAACGCTACCGCTATTACTACGGGAAAGGCCACCGCTATTACTAGGGACACTATTACGGATACTCCGCGGTTTACCGCTATAAGGTTCGAACCGTTTCCCACGCCTCTAATATCCCCGGATGATCCTGCGCGCGCGTTCCTTATATCGTTAGCGGTAGTTAGGGGCGTTAAGGTAGAAGGAGACGATAATAATTAACGGGTAGCCGTGGATACCCTTAAGGGGTACACGTTAGCGGCACACCTATCTATCGTAAGTATCTATAAGACCGAGAAAGTGTAGAATAATAACGCCTAAAAGGCGTTCTTTAACGCTAAAAGGACTTATAACCCTATACGCGCGAGGAAGTAAGCTATTAATAATAGCGACGTCGGTACTATAAATTCTACTCCCTCTAATACCTCCTAGCCGCTATCACGCCTAACCCGTAAGGATCTCCTACCTCCGCTAAACTACTACAGCGATATACGCCTTTACCCATTACAGGAGCGGTGGTTATAGGCTAAGGGGGAATACCTTACGGGGTATTAATAGATAGGCTATTAGTAGGAGGTAAGTGGTAATTAGGCTAAGAAGTAATAAGTCCTCGCCTATAGATAGGTATACACCTATAAATTTAATAAGGAGGGCACCCTCCTTAAGTATAAGGCACGCCTTATAGTCCGAGGGGATTAATAAAAACGGTTAAAGACTAAAGATAACTACGCCGTAACGCTAGCCTCGCAGTCCTTCCGTATACTAATAGCGATCGCAGCCCGATTTCATCTAGAAATAAGGCAGTTCGATACCGTTAACGCGTTCGTTGACGCTAACCTTAAGGAAGAGGTATTTATAAAGATACCGTAAGGCTACGAAGTACTAGGTAAGGTCCTACTACTACGGAAAGCCCTCTTCGGTTTAAGGGTATCGCTACTACTATAGTGAAAGGAATTCAGTGGAACGCTATAGAGGATAGGTTTTATAGCCGTCCCTAATAACCCTTATATTATAATCCGCGACGGTTTAATCCTATTCTTCTACGTTAACGATATCGGACTTATATACTATAAAGACTATAAGACAGACGCCGATAACCTTAAGGCTACCCTTAAGCGGAGTTATAGGTTATTAGGAGGCGAAGAAATCTGTTAGTTCCTAGGAATTAAGGTCCTAAGGGATAAAGCTACCCGTAGGTTATAGCTATTATAATTCTCTTACGTAAAGAAGATCGCGGTTAAGTACTACGCAGATATACTCTGCCAAAAACCACTAAAGGTCTTATTATCTACGGAGCCGGTAATACCTCGCGATAGCACCCGCACGTTAATTCCCGAGGTCCGCTAATATTAGGGTATAATCGGTTCTATCCTATACGCTGCTATCGTGATATGACCCGATATCACGTTCGTCTATTTTAAGCTTTCCTAATATAACGTTAATGCCTCCCCCGACTATCTTAAAAAGACTGAATAAATACTATTATTTCTATATTATATAAGACACCACTACCTAGAATTCGGCGGGGATAGGCTCTTCCTAATAGTAAGCGACGCGTTCTTTAGGGATAATCCAGACCGTAAGAGTTTATAAGAATATACGATAAAGCTCTTCGGGGGAACCGTTAACTAGAAGGCGGGTAAGTAACTAACGGTCACGATATCGTTAATAGAATCTGAACTACTCGCTCTTATAGAGGTAGCTAAAGAGACGTTATTCGTTAGCCGGATATTAAGGGACTTAGAGCTTCGGTTAGACTAATAGTACCTATAGCTATACTATAATAATTAGTAGACTATTAACCTCGTTAATAAGAAGGTATAACGCCTGCGAATAAGGCTACGGCACGTCGATATTTATAACTAGTAAGCACGTTAGTTAGTATAGCAGGGCCTCTTTAAGGTCATGTACATTAATACGAAGGAGATAATCGCGGACGGTTTAACGAAGGCACTACCGGAGGCAGGGATTAAAAGACTATAGTAATAGCTTAATTTAACGGATTAACAGGACCGTATTAAGTAGTCTAAACGACTATACAAAGAGATTAAACGCGCTAAAACGGCTATAATAAAGGCCCCCGAGGGCGTAGAAGATCCGATAGATATAGATCCGATTAAGCAGATCCGGCTAATCAGAATTAAGGAACTAATTAAGATAGATTTAAATTAAACGGTTAAATAGGGCGGATTTAGATCCCTTTTACGAGGGCGTTTTCCCCTAATTATTACTTTTACGATAAAAAAGTTAAGAGCGTTTAGTTTAAACCGAAGCCTCTAATTAGTTAGTTGACCTGGGAAGACCCACCTTAACTAAGAGGGTGTATCGTATAGGCGCACGGACTATAACGTGGTCTATAGGGGATCCAGGGGGGATCCACGCTATCACTAAGGGCTTCGGATATCGGGGACCTCGGGTATTAAGATATAACAGGGCCGGATACCGGAAAAGACCGGATAGGATCCAAATAATATAGTACCCATAATAGAGTCTTCACTACCCTAATTAAGAGTATAAGAGACTCTCCTAGATATAATTTAACACAATACATATACACGAGATTTCTGCTCTACTAAGCTAATTATCCAAGTGCTATGTGACGTGCGACAGGCCCACCGTAGAAACGAAGGATTAGTAGTTTTATTACGTAAGGAGTCGGCACTCTCGCTATACATTCACAAAACATACCTCGGCATAATTTATCAAGCTATATACTATTTCGTCTATTATTTATACACAATCTAACTTACATACTAGTATTAAGTACTCTTATGCTATTTAGTTCTGTTAAATATATTTAATCTATACGTATAGTATCTAAATAGTAATAGATTCTTATATAGGTAAAATAAAGTAAAATACTTAATAAAATCACTAAATATATAAAGAATTAGGAAGGATTAGTACGCGCGGATAATTTAATATCGAGCCTACTAAAGTATAGTTATAATACTATATATTTCTTTGCTTATAAACTATCTATAGTATTATACTAAAAGCGAGGTCTTAGCGGGAATAGATGTATATAGTTACAAGCCCCCCCCCCCCCCCCCTCCCCCCCTCCTCCGGAGTGGGGGGTGGGTTTATTATCTAATCTGTCCCGTACTACTAAATAACCGTAATATCCGAAAATAGCCGTAAAACGCCCGCCTACTTTTCTAGAGCTATTTATTATTTTTCTCTATACTATATTTACAATTTTTTCATTATTCTTCGATATCGCAATAAAGCCGTTTATTTTTATAGTAATTAAGCTTTACTATTTACGATAAATAAATAGATATTGAATAATTGTTGTTGGCCTCCTTACGCCGCTAACAGTTATATTTATACACGACACGCCTATTAACCACGGGCACGTAATAAGAGTAAAGTCGACGTCACTACTAAGATAGCGATTATAACTATCGTCTGTCTCCCGGGATACTATTATAAAGAGACCGTAATACCAGCGTTACGGTATAAACGAAAGATTTAATAAACGGTAGTATCCCGACTTCGACTTTATAAAATTCTTAATAAACCTACTTTTCGTAAAATAGACGTTTCCCCCCCTTCGGGGCAGGATACTATGCGGAATTAATATAAGTCTAAAAGGGGACCGTTATAACTCTTAGACCCGAGGATAGCTAAACTTAAAGTAGTAATTTAGGATCTATTAGCTGATAGGAATACGATTAAATAGGTTATAAAGCTCGTACAGGAATTAATCACGTTACGTTATAGCCATAATACAATAGCTATACTACTATTAATATATCTATATACTTCTATCCGTTATATTATCTAAGATAAACTCCAAAAGGGAATTAGCGGTATTAAGGAGACCTAAGCCGCTATTATAACCTAAGCTCTTATAACGATATTATAATAACACCCCGCCCCCCTCTAAAATAATCGTTAATAGATATTACCGGGAACTAATTATCTGCTATAAAAGCCCCCTTAACGACTAGCCCCTTAAAGCTAGGACTCGAAAGGAAATTATTTAAGCTATAAGCGCTATAACTATCCGACACGATACTATAGCGGCAGGGAAGCTATTTAGCGGAGATATTTACTTTACCTTTACCGAAAGGGTATAATAGTAGGCTATCTATAAGGAGTAATAGATTAAACAGGCCTTAAGTAAAGAAACTATACTAGATACGAATCTACCCTATACTTATCAAGGCTATCCCCTAGGAGGACCTTAACACTCTATCTGAAAAAGGCCTGCTAGTATCCTTATAAGAAATAAGCCATAAGGCTAAGATCTGTTAAGTATAATAGCGATTACCCCGCCACGGTATTAATAAGGTCGTGTTTCTCCTTATTAGATCGGCCTCCCTAGAAGGGGTAATAACTCTTATACGGAAGACCCTTCTTTATAAGGGGGGTAACTATATTTAAGAACTATATAACCCTAATCTTAGCCCCTTAAAATACTATAAATGTCTATACTTCGGCTATAAGGCTAGCGGGTGCCCTATAATAAAAAGTGTATACTGCTATTATGCTAAGCCCGAATCGGTATCTCTATAAGGCCTAGGATACTATACTATTATAGTGCTTAGGTGCCCTTGATATTATACTACCTATACCGAAGCCTATAATACCTTCGATAATTTATATTAAGTACTAAAAAAAGAGGCTAAGAAGACCCGGGAGGCGTATAGGTAGTAAGCTAAAGACTTTAATATTAAGACCACTTATTCTGACTAGGGCATCTCTTTATTCCGACTAGGGTCCACATGTCAACAGCCGGCGATAGCCGCTACCGTCGTACGCCTTCCATAATCCATCTACCATATAACCACGATATCGTCGTTTTTCCATCTATCTTCAATATCCTTAACGCCTAATAATGTTAAAATAGCGCTTTCACCGCCGCAGTTCTTTGCCCTCGGGTATAAGGATATTAATAAGCTTATTATGCATGTAAACGATTACGTCCACGATAACGGCTACACTATCGTAATCTAATATAATAGTAACCTAGCCATGGATAGTATATATCGTCGCTACGAGCTTTACTATAATTATAGAGGTAGCGAGCGCCCTTCGGTTACCACGGGCATAAGGCCTAATATCACCTCTAAGAAGACTACCTGCCCGTTTAAGATTAAGACGAATCGTATTAACCATTATTAGTTTACCACGATAATAAACCCTAATTATAACTATAAGGCGAGCCTGGATATTACTACCTATCCTATTTATCGTAAGAGGACCTAGACCGATAAATACAGGGGGGAGGTCTATTAGCTCTTTAGTATAACCCTCTTAACTACTCGCGCGATTACCACGTTTATACGCGAGAAGTAGCTAAACTAGGTTAATACTAGTGTTGTCCATATTCGTCCTTATCTAATATATTCTTTTTTACTAGGTTTAGGTGAAAAACGATATCGTTAACGAGATTTCTTAAGCAGGCGAAGAGTTACTCGATAGGTATACGCCCATATAAGCCCTAATCCGCGGATTCGAGACGCATAGTATTAGGCATAGCTACCGATAACTTAGGGGCGTTATTATATTAATTCTTTAGACCTACCTATAATACGAGTAGATATAAAAGCTTAATCCCGAAATTATAATAGGCGATAATATATATAAGGCTAATCGGTTTAAGATACCCTTCGATAATATCTATAGAATTAGTAATATCCAGAGCACTTTTAATATTACCTTTTACCTTATAAATAAGGAAGACTAGGACCCGTACTAATAGGTTCTTTAAAGTCTTAACGAATATCGCGTCGCCCTTAATATTAAATACCCTTTTATAATTATCACCGACTTCGAGAGGGTATATAAGAATACTACTAGTATAGTATTCAATAATACCTCGTAGTAGATCTATATATAGCACGTAAATTGAAACGTATAAGGTAAGATAAGGGATAGATAGGTTTATCTAGGAGATAATAAGACCGATTAATAATATTAACGCGAAGCGTTTAAAGCTACTATATCTAACGCGCCTCTTTTTAGTAAATTATTAATATTAGAGGGTCCTATTAATACTACCCTCCCTAATTACGATAAGATACCGTATAGTCCCCGAGGCTGTATAATAGTCTAGAAGGCTATTATATATATAAAAACGGAAAAAGATTATAAAGACGCCTGGCTCTTTATACTCGAAGAGTTCGCTAACGAAGAGGCTATTATTTAATATATCCTTAAGACTTTAATACCGTAGCGGAAGTAACGTATCACTTATTAGACCTTATAGCCATAGAACTTTATTATATACGTTATATCGCGCGCAAAGTTAAGCTATAAAAAGATTAAAAGCTATCTCTATAACTTTACTACTAATATTAAATTCCTGGCCGAACGCGTTAAAGAGATAGTAAAAGTTCGTTACTTTAAGTATAAGAAGGATAAGGCTATTTAGGCCGCGTATTAGATCTAGGACTATTATACGCGCCAATAGATAAAGGATATAATATACCCTAACTAGGTATATCCCTGGCCAGCCAGTACTCTAGGACCTATAAGCCAGGCGTTTCTCGAGGGGTAACCTTTACTATAAAATATAAGGTGTAATAAAGATATCTTCTCTAAACTAAGGGGGCGCGTACCCCCGGGACTTAAGTATCCACGGGGAAACCCCGTAGAATCCTCGGCTTCTACGTATAAGAACCCGGGGGATTCCCCGGTATTCACTAATTATACCCTAGGGAAGCTATAGTATACCCTAAAGGTACCTATAGTATACCCCGTAAGTGCTATAGTATACACTATAGTACGTCTATAGTATACCCTGGTATTCCCGGTAGTATCTAGGGCGTGTTATATACCCCGGGCGGAGAAGCCCTACGTCCCGCGGGCTTTCCCCGGTAACTACGATAACCTTACTTAAGGCGCGTCGCGGTTATACTAGTAAGCCGCGGTATAGTTAGAGTTAATGAAAGAAGAGGAGTAAGGAAATATTCTTATACAGCGATACCTTAATAACGACTACCGCCGTTACTACTTATTACTTATCTAGGCGAAGAGAAAAGATAAAAGAACTAAATAAAATTATACCGATACCGCGGCCTTCCTTTACCGTGTTCCCTAGTAAATACTCCTCGGTCTTAGTATCTATACTACCTAACTATATAGTCACTCTATTATAGTGAATTTATTATTATTATTAGCGGGCTACGCCCTAACCCTCGAGATACCCTATTAGTTTAGCGGCGTATTTATAGCTAAGGCCGCTTCGTCTATAGTAAACTCCGCGGCCCGAGCCTTAAACTTAGCGCGGTCACCGATATATATATCCTTCAGGTTAGCGGCCGAATAGTCGGCCTATATAGCTTATAAAACTATATAGTATCGGATAATAAAGATAGCCTTTTCCCGGTCGATAGCTAGTATATTTACTAGCGCTTCCCTATATATATTAGTAAGTTATCCGTTAGCTATAAGGGGAGTAACGGCCACTATATAACCTATACGCTATATCGTTAGTAATAGTAGGACATCCGCGGTATTCTATATAACGTTCCTAGCGGCTCTATCTCGGAGCGTGGTAAGTATAAACCTAGCCGTAGAAATAAGGAGGGCTACCGTATACCTATATTAGCGGATAATAGTAACGACTTAGTTATCCTTAGTAACGTCCTTTTATTCGGGCTTAATACCCGCGATATATAGCCTATTAGCGAAGTTCTTTATAATATCCCTTATAGCCTTTTCCGAGTCTAGCATTCCGATAACTCGTTTAGTTAGTTACTTAGTAATAGTATCGGCTAGGACTAAGCGTTTAGTAGATAGCGTAAGCGACTGTTCTTCCCCGGTACGAACTATAGCGAGAAACCCTTAGACGGTTAGGATAGTTCTAACTAGCTCCTTACCCTTCTTAGTAGGGAGGCCGTGGAGGAACTTACGGATTAGCTTATTCGTAACGTTAGCTTACTTAGTATATTAGTCTATATGTTTCTTAAGTTCCGTATACACTATAGTTTCTTAGGCTTCTATAACGACTATATCGTATACTGCCTTAGATAGGTATACGTGATCTCGGATATATTATAGTATAAAACCGGGAACTATTAAGCTTACTAACTTCTTAGGGCTCTTAGCCTAGGAGATATTAGTAGATAACGGTCTAGTTACCGTATTCGCCGCGTCGGCCTCGGCTTTAAGGTTAATATATATAGGAGAGTAAGGGCCGGTTATAATAAGGGGGGAATCCGCGTTAATTATACGGATAGACTAGGGCGTTTTAGTAAACTTACCCGTATAGTTATAGGGGGCCTCGGAGTCTTATACTATAATATATTCCTTAAACGATACGTTAGGCTATTCCTATGAATCAAGGTCCTTATTAACGTTAAGCACGTACTTAGGCTACGCGATTTACCGGGCCATCTTATAGGCTTCCTCTTCGGTGACTATAAGGTTTAGCTTCGGGTAATTATAAGGAACGAATATAACACAGTTAAGGTCTTATATTTTAGGACTATAGTAACCCTATACTTCCGCGTAATAGCAGAACTCCTTAATTCTAGCTTAGTAGGACTCTTTCTAGGCGGCGAATCTAGCTCTAAAAGCGGGGAGCTTTTTTTCTAGGCGCTCCTCTCTTCCGTAAAGTGTAACCGCGCGGAAATAGCCTTCTTTAGTAAAACCCTAGCCTAGTTTCTTAGAATTCCTAAAGGCTTTATTAAAGGTATCACGGTAGATGGAGTCTTTAGACGGTTAATACGACGTAGGAGTTTATACTACGAAGTATATAGGGCGTTTTAGTGGTATAGGGGAGAACGGAAGAGCGGGTATATATTATAAAACGACGTGATTATAAGGGGACTATAAGAACTGTAGTAAACGATATAAGAACTAATAGGGAACTATATTAGCGATATAAATAATCGCGGTAGTAGTAAGTAGGAAAGGAAAGGAAAAATAAGCTAAGGTTTTATAGGTGCGTTATTATTTTCCTAGTACTTTACGAAGCGCTATAATAACCCTGGTTATTCCGGCGGTTAATAGAAGGCATATATAGGTTATAGTCCTTCTATTCCTGCTATTCCTTATAGTTCCTTAGCGTTACCTAGGGCGGCGATAACGTTTACCTTATATCGCGTCGCCGGCGTACCTTATAACGCTTTAGGCTTCTGGTTTCGTCGCGTGCCTTATAGTTCTTTAACGTCTCCTAGTTATAGTATACTCGGGACCTCCGGTACCTTCAAGGCTATCCTTAGAAACTAAGGTCTTCATCTTCTTATGCCTCTATAGCTTCTTCCGGTATCTAACTATTCCGGTAACCTAGCTAACTTTATCCCTCGCTAGTAGGGTTACCTTATTCTTATAATACTCGTATAAGTCTCGCTATTCGCCGGCGGTAATTAAACTTCAGCTATATAACGGCTTTATATAACGGCTTGTATCTATAACACTATTCGCCGGCGGTAACCGAACTTTAGCTATATAACGGCTTTTATCCCTAAGTATCTACCCCGGGCGATATAAGCCCTATATCCCGCGGGCGTCCTTTAGCGGCGATTCTATTTATAATAGATAGGAAAAAAGAGACAAGGAAGAAAGGAAAGGGAAAAAGGGAAAAGGAAAAAGGGAAAGGATAGAAAGGAAAGGAAAGGAGTATACGTTATAAAACGACGGAGATATATTAGGGGGAGACGGTAAACCACCATATAGAGCGACGGCGTAGCGGTATACTATAAGCGGATATAAGGAATTAATAGTGAACCACGATATTCGCCCGGGGAATAGGTTAGCGTTCGGATCCTTAGCCGGTAGTAAGGCGAATAAAGATCTTTATCGTTTAGCCGTCCAGGGATACTATAGCCTTCCACGGCGTCTAGAAATCCGATAAGAGCTTAGGGTCCTAGTCGGAATAATAGACACGGCGGTATACGTGCTATAGTCCGTGGATAGGCCGGGGGGCCTTAGTAAACTTATCGGTTACGGTTAAAGGTGAGTCTACTATAAGGAGGCCCTTCCTTTAACTAGGAGGAAAAGCCGGGGGACCTCGGGTAAATCCGATAAAGGCTAGTAGAATAAGGGGAAGCCCTCCCTTTACTAGGAAAAACTAGCTAAGGGGGCCTTAGGTGGTTCGATAATAAAGCCTATAACTCGCGATTAAGCTACTTCTCTTACGGCGGAGGCTAGGATATACCCCCAAGCCATAGGATATATAGCCTCTTACATGGATACTACTTCTACGCTTCTCCTCTTAGGGTTATTACGCCGCTAGCCTCGGATATTCTTAGCATGTTAAGCTAGTCGGATAAAGGCGAGCCGTGCTAGGAGGAAAATATTCTCCGCGAAGTACGGGTAGAGGGAAGATTATAGTAAGGGGAGGCTAGCTCCCCTTATACTCCGCGGGAAAAGGGGAAAATAAAAAAAAGGGGGGGGGGAATTATCGAGTAGCCCGGTGCCACGGTAAAGGGGGGGTGGGGGAAGGTTTATACGCCCCGTGGTTCTCTTACCAGAGCTCGGGTTCCACGGGGGATACTAGTATACAGGATAGTATAGTCGCTATTCTATGCCCTTTAGCGATTATTATAAACGGTTAGCGTCGGTGTAGGTTAGTATAATTATTATCCCTCGCCCGATTGGTGATTATTAGGAAGGTTATCGCGGTATTAGAGCTCGGGTTTTATAGCTAGTAGTTATTATAAAGGTTGGTAATATTCTACGGTATACGACTAGAGGACGGTAATTTCCTTTACTACTCCACGCCTAAACCTATTAAAGGGGAGGCGTCTTCGCCTAGCACGCCTTATATCTATTTAGTCTTAGTATATAAAGTTCGCGCCTTTAAGGGCGGCTACGCCTAGTATACTAGTATTCGCTAGTAAACCACGTGTCTACTTAGTCTTAATATACGTAGTTCGCGATAGCGACCGCTAGTATACTATATACCTATTTAGTTTTAGTATATATCGTCTATACTAGGCAGCGGTATATAAACTTTACCTAAAAGCTTGGTTACTACTATTTAATATACCCTAACTAAGTATATCCCTAGCCAGCTAGTACTCTAGGACCTATAAGCCAGGCTTTTCTTAAGGGGAACTTTACTATAAAATATGAGGTGTAATAAAGATATCTTCTCTAAACTAAGCGGGCGCGCGCCGCCCCCGGGACTTAAGTATCTATAGGGAAACCCCGTAGAATCCTCGGCTTTTACGTATAGGAACCCGGGGGATTCCCGGTATTCACTAATTATAGAATAAAAATAGCATAGTAAATTGAATACAAATTAGAATACAAATTAGAATACAAATTAGAATACAAATTAGAATAAAAATTAGAATATAAAATAGAATACAAAAAGCATAAAAATAGAATACAAACAGAGTATAAATAGAATAAAGTATAAGATAAAATAGGATAAAATAGGATAGAACTATAATAAAATCATATAAAATAAAGATACAGATAAGGGATGAGATAAAGATAAAGAATACGGATAAGTAAAGATAATAAATAATACATAAAATAAAGGATTATAAAGTATTAATAAAACTGTATATAAGAAAATAAGTATTAGTAAGGACTATTTAAATGCCGCTATAAGTAAGATATTTAGGATTTATCTCTATACCTCTAATAGGATACAAAGATAGAATAATAGATAAATAGAAAATAGGGAATATAGTGGGAAAATTAGAATCAAAATATAATAGAAACGTTGAATATACTATTAGAAGAATAAAGTATAGAATACTAATAAAAGGTATTAAAACGAATAGAATATAAGTAATATATATTAATACCGACACACCTATCCACCACGGGCACGTAATAGGAGTAAAATCGATAAAACCACTAAGATAGGAATTATAACTACTGCCTCCCTCCCGAGATACTATTATAGCGGCACCCTAATACTAGCGCTAGGGTATAACTGGAAGAATCGTAGGATAGCGTTATTCGGACCTCGAAAACGTAAAATTTGTAATAGACCCAGTTTTCGTAATATAAGCCCTCCCCCCCCCTCCTAAGGCAGGATATAGCACGGAACCAATATAAGACCAAAAAGAGATTACCGCGCCCCTCGGAACTAAGAGTAGCTAAGATTAAGGCAGAATTTCAGGCCCTACTAGCTAATAGGAATATAATTAAGTAGGTCGTGGAGCTAATAAAGAAACTAATTATAATACGTAATACCCATAACGACGCCGGAATAATACCGCTAGTATACTTATACGCTTCCGTCCGTTACGTTATTCGAGAGGAACTCCGGAAAGGAATAAGCGGTATAAGAGAGACCTAGGCTAATATCGTAGCCCGGGCTCCTACGGCGGTACCGCCATAGGACCCCGCCTCCCCTAAAATAATCCCCGCTAAGTATTACTAGGAATTAATCGTGCGCTAAGGAACCCTCCCCGAAGACTAGTCCCTTAAAGCTAGGACCCTAAAGAAAATTATGTAAGCTATAAACGCTACGATTACCCGATATAACGCTATAATAGTATAAAAGCTACTAAGCGGAGATATCTACCTTACCTTTACCGAAAGGGTATAGTAATAGACTACCTATAAGGAGTAATAGGTTAAGAAGGCCTTTAATAAAGGAGCTACCCTAACCGTATACACTTATCCTATAATAGCTAAGGCTATCCCTTAAGAGGTTCTAAACGCCCTGTTCGAAAAAGACTTACTTTTTTTTTTTTTTTTTTTTAATTTATTTCGCGCATATAGTCCTAAAGCCATGGCGCGGCGCCTTTTGACCTATAGGCTCGAGGCTAGAATAAACTATAGTAAGAAGTGGAGTAGTAATAAATAAAGGACATCCTCCGTAATACTCTGCCTAATATACCGAAAAACAGGTAAAAAACCAAAACAGAAAACTAGACCGTAGGATCCGAGGTTTACGCCCTATACCACTCTGTCGAGGCTATTTTAGTAGCTAAAAGATAGGCCTCTAAGGCCTGTATACCTCTTTTAGTACCGAATAATAGCGACAGGGATAGCGGTAGGCCTGCTAGGGCTTCCCGCAGGGCTTTTCGTTCGTTTTTATAAAAAGGGTAAGAAAGGATAGGTGGGCTATATCCTGTATAGAGGAGCCGGGACAGGAATAGTAGTCGGTAGCGCTATTTCGGGCCCTTTTCTAGTGGGATTTTAGGTATCCGAAGCCGGTTTTTAACTAAGTAAAAGCCGACTTTACCTACGTAGGGCCCTGTATCGGCAGTGATAGTAGTTTTCGGGAAAAGCGGAGGTTATCTCGGACTAGGCGGCTATAAAGGCGGCCTAAACACACCGATTTACCCCTTTTCTCCGCCTCTTCCTCTTCGTTCTATAAAGCCTTCTAGTCTCGAACTAGGGCCTTATTAACCCGACGCTTTAAGTGACTAAGGGTAACTAAGCTAACAGATTTAGCAGCTTTTTTAGGGTGTAACGCCTATTTAGCTGCCTTATCCGCTAGTCCGTTCCCGTTTATCCCTATATACGAAGGGCACCACCACACCGAGATAGAAGTGCCCTGTTATTTTTGCTGTAGGATAAGGGTCTTAGCCTTTATAGCCCACTAAGTGGAGCGCTAAAGCTTCTAAATGGCCGCCTGTGAATCGCTAAAAATATAGCACTCTAGGGGCCTAGGCGACTACTCTAGGGTAATCTGAAGGGCCTGAAGAATAGCGTATAATTCGGCGTCGGCGACCTCGGCAGAGTTCCCTAGGTTATAGCCTATAGCTTTACAGGGTCTGCCGGTATTAACTAACTATATTATAGTAGCTATAGCCTGCGTAGGCCCTATAGGAGGCCTTATAGGGTGGTCTAGGGAGCCGTTGGTATAGAAAATAGAGGCCTACTAGCCTAAGGATTATTATTTATCCTTAAGAGCTTCGAGGTAGGCTGTTCTTGGGTTTTGGGTGCCGGGTTCGGTGTTTTTCGCGGTTATAGGCTATTCTTTTAAGGGAAAAAAGGGTCTAAGGTCTGCTATAGGTTCAGAGGCTTAGGGGGCCCCCTACCTAGCTGCAGGGCCCTCTATTTCCCAGGACTACCCTACTAAAGCAGCTAATTCCAGGCCTAGCCTATAGAGCTATGTGGTGGGCTATAGGTCTGATAGGCGGGCGAGCTCTTCCCCTAGCTCCCCTAGAAGCTAGCGTCTTATAGGGTGGTTCGGTAAGAACTTTAAAGACCGAAAGGCTTAAAGCCTATTTGATCTAGTTAACCGAATCGACGCTAGGGGCACTGCTGCTTCTAGTTCTAGAGGCCGTAAGGGGGGCCCCCTAAAAGCCCCTAGAGCCCTAACTAGAGCGCTGTACTATAGGCCTTCTAGGCGGTCGACTAGGTGCTTTTTAGGTGATTTAGGGTCCTACTACAGCTATGAGCCAAAGTTAGCTAGCGAGGCTATACAGGATATGTATAGCTGCCGTATAGGGCCTTAAGAGAAAGGCCCCTCTACGAGCTAGCTAGCCTATAGAGTCTACTTAAGGCTCCTATAGCTGAAGTTAGGCGTTTTTCGACATAGGGTTTAAAAGATAGCTTAGGGTTAAACCAGACCCCTAGCCACCTAATAGCACCTAGCGTAGGTTTAACTAGGTGCCCCCCTATAATAACCGGGGCGTCTTCGATAGAGCGTTTTCGGTGGAAGTAAATAAGCTCTGTCTTATCCGGGTCGAAAAGAACGTGGTTGTTATTAGCTGTTTCGAAAAGGGAGGCTACGGCTTTTTCTAGGATCTTATAGTTTTTCCTAGCCGACGTAGACGCTGTGGATAGCTGAAAATTATCTATATAGGATAACTAAAGACCTTTAAAATCCGGACCCGCTATAACCTTTCTAATATAAACTAGGAATTGGATAGGGGAAACCGGGGAGCCTTATAGGACCCCTATATTCAGCTGGGTAGGCTACTAAACCTAGCCCTCGAAGGCTAGTTAGATACGCCTATTTTCTATAAAGGAGGCTACCCATCTAACTAGATTCGAGGGTACTTAGAGCTCTTAAAGAGTTCTTAGTAGCTAAGGGCAGGCGATATAGTCGAAGGGTCCTTTAATATCTAAAAATAGCGTAGAAATTACGGCGTTTTGCCGTGATTTACCCTGTTTTTCGATATAGTGGAGGAGAAGAAGGGCCGTATCGATAGCGGATCGTTATTTTCTACCCCCTATCTGACTAGGGTGTAGAAGGTCGTCGCGGGTATTAGCTAAAAAGCTTAGTCTAGTAGCTATAACCCTCTCGAGGACTTTACCTAAGTAGTTTAGAAAGGCTATAATCCTATAAGACTTAGGATTAGAATAGTCCTTCTTCCCCGGCTTTAGTAGAATAACCCCTAGGGCCTTTTTCTAGTAGATAGAGTGGTAGCCTGCTAAAAATAAAGCTGAGTAGGCCTTGAAGAAGGGCCCGGAAATAGCCTTATAGGCCTATTAGATCGGCTATAAGCTTATCCTATTAGGCCCTAGGGCTTTCCCCTTAGTAGCTTTAAAGATAGCGCGTTATAGTTCGGCAGCCTATAAGCTAGGCTACTCCCACGGTCTTCTAAGGCCCTTACTGCGTGATCTAGTTAGGCTTTAGGGGCCGTTAGAAGGGTTAGAGGGGCCTAGGTCCCTCGAAGGGCCTGTAAATACAGGGGCTTTAGGGGCGTCGGTGGCGGAAGGAAGAGGAAGAGGAAAAAGAGTCTGAATAAGAGCGTTGCATTTTTTATCGAAGGCGTAGGCTTTTAGCTTCGTAGGCGTTTGAATCGGTGGGATTTTAGCGTTTAGGCCGCTCTTTATGTAGTTATAGGCCTTAAGAGTCTCAGGGCCTTAAGCGTTAGCTAGGAAGGCCTCCTAGTAGTTCTTTTTTACTGTTTTTACTGCCCTATAATAGACGTTTCGAGCCTCTTTCCAGGTGGTTTCTAGAGCCGCTAGCCGGGTAGCCGAGGCCCCCTTTTTAGCTTTAGCTTTTCTAAAAACCCTAAAAGCCCTGTTAGCTGATTTTTGCAGGGCTTTTAGCTCTAGGGTCCACCACGGGTTTAAACGCTCTATTACCCTTAGCTTAGGCATAGAGGCCTTAAGAGCCAGGGAGATAGTATCTATTAGGTAGCGACCTATAGAGTCCTAATCCGAGGCGTTAATAGCCTGCCATAGCTACTAGTCAAGGCTAGGCTCTAGGCTCTTTAGGGTGCTAGTAAATAGACCCTAGTCCGCTAGCCTATAATTATAGGCCGGTGGAAGGGATCTATTTATAAGACTTTTAGAGCCTAGAATAGAGGCTGAAATCAGGATAGCGCGGTGTAAGGAGGGAGTGTTTTCGATATATTCCCACTTATAAAAGCGGAGACCATTAAAGCCGGGCGTATAAAATGCTAGGTCTATAACCGACTCTTAATAAAGATTAGACCTAAAAAAGGTCCCCCCGTTTAGGTTAACTTCTTCAGAATCCACTAAATAGGTGGCTTTAAGGCTATTTAACCAGTCTACTAGGGCCTGGGCCTTAATAAAAGCCTGATTCGTAGTAGCCCCGTTCTACTGCTAGTGGTTCCTATTAAAGTCCCCTATAATAAGGGTCGGCTTAGGGACCTAAAGGCGCTATAGGACGCGATCTTCGGTCCAGGGTCGGCTTCTAGAGCCTGAAAAAGAAGGAAAAGAAGGGGAAGAAGAAGTCGAAGAGGTAGAGGGGTTAGGGCTAGGGGGCCTTAAAGGCCCTCTGCCTATTATTTCGGGATCCTACTCTGTCTAATTATAGACGTTTAGGATATAGAAGGTCTACAGATAATAGAGCTCTATAAGCTACGCGTCTATATTATCTAGAAGGTCTTCGCGGTGTGAAAAATGGATACCCGAGCCCTTTCTTATATACGTAAGGACCCTAGGTTTAATAGGAAAAAACTAGGTTTTCCAAGACGTAGGCGTGATAGTATAGAAGGCTAGGTGGTTTCGAATATACCACCCTTCTGGTTTTAGGACGTAGGAAGGCTTTTAGATAAGGACTATGTTAGCCGAAGCCTCTAAAGCCTGTTCTAGGATAGCTTCCTACGCCGGACCCTATTTATCGACGTTATACTGAATAAACCGGATTGTTTTCGAACTAAAAGACCCTTTATTTGTAGGATGTAGGGTTTAATAGCTTAAAAGACCTCGCAGTTTTTACTATAAGGGGGGTATACCCCCTTATAGTCATAGCACTTATAGGTCGTGTATTCGTAGTCGCCGTATTCCTCGCACTCGTTATAATAGTGGTCTTCGTCGCTATAGCCCTCCGTAGCGCAGATAGAGCAGGTTGTTAGGCTCTTATAGGTCCCTCGGGTATACCCGAATTTCCAGTAGTTAGAGCACTGGGTCCTAGGGGTTATAGGCCTATATTTATGGACCTTTAGCCGCTGCCCGGCTATATAGAGCCCCTGTTTCAAGCAGTATTTCTGCTCTTTAGTAGTTAGCACTGAAACGATAATAGTGCCGTGAAGCCCGTCTAGGGTTCCTAGCCACCGAGGCTTCCTTATCACCCTAATAGGGTAAAAGGTGCCGATTTTAGTAACTAGGTCCTTTCAACCTAGGCCCTGTCGAAGGCTGCGGTTTAGGGCTTCTTACGGTGTATCGGATGGGTTAGTAGGGTCGGATATTAGGGCCTCCCCCCTCCAAAGGCCTTAGTAGGCACCTGTTTAATAATAAGCTTAAACTAGTCGCCTATAGGTTAGGGGGACTGAAGAGGCAGGTTTAGCTCCTTAAACCACTGATTCTAAGAGTCTAGGAGCTGCTAAACGCTGTATTTCGGGCCCGGGGTCAAAATAAGGTTCCCGGTAGTTAATAGGCTAATAGCCGTAATAGCAGGGATTTTTAGGGCCTTATTTAGCCTATTCCGGAGCTTAAGAGAATTAAAGTTCTCCCGGGGGATTATTTCCCCTGCTATAGGCTGTAAAATAATCTTAGGGACCTTTTTAGAGTCTGTGGGGAGGGGGGCCGGGGGGGTTAAAGGTGCTAAGGCCTTTTAGGGGGCCTAGGGCGATATAAAGCCTGTTTTTCCTTTTATAGCCTCTCTATAAAGGGGTTTAGGTAGTTCTATAAGCCCACGAACTGCTTAGGCTAGTTCGTCGACCTTCTGCTTGAGTGTAGGGGGCTAGGAGCCTTATAGGGTTCCGTCGATAGTAGATTTAAGCCCTGTAGATAGGGCTTTAATCTAGGAGATAGGGTCGAGCTCGTAGGCCTGTTAGGTTAGCTGAAAAGCCTGCTGGAGAAGGCCACTAACCTAGGCCTTACTAGCCGAACTAGTCGACTTCTGGGGCGTAGTAGAGGGGTTTCCAGTAGTTCCAGGGGCCTTTTTAGCCTATTTAGAGCCTATAGGGCCCTATTTTTCAGTAGGGGGGGGCCTAGAGGGCGTTTCGAAGAGGCCTTCGGCCTTAGAGTCGGAGGGGGGCTCGGTTCGGGTCCTAGAAAACCTTCTAGGGGTTGGGGTCGAAGGGCTAAGCTGCCTTTTCGAATTAAGGGGCGTAATAAAGGTAGAAGTCCCTGTATTTACAGGGCTTTCAGGGGTTTCCCCTATTTCTACCTCCCCTAAGCCCTCTATAATTATAGGGGGCTCAGGGTTAGTTCCGGGGGCGTTATGGTGGGCTAGGGCGTTATTATGGCTAGTACTATGGCTGTTGTTATGGCTGGGGTCTTTTATGGGGTGCTGGGGTCGCGAGGCGTTAGTGGTTGCGGCTCTGCGCGGCTGCTTTGTTAGCGGCGCACGGGCTATATTAGATTTTTCCCCCGTATGTGGGGCACCCGTAGGTGCGTTTCTAGGCGTTTTCGCACTTATTTTACGCCCTAAATAGCGCCTGCGCGATATAGTGCTATAGGTAGGCGTATAGAGCTTGAAAAGAGCTATCGATTAATATAGCTTTTAGGTGGTTTAGAGCGTTTGCGCGTAAAACGTAGGTCCCCCTATATGAGTTGTAAGAAATATAAAAAGACTTACTAGTATTCTTATAAGATATAAATCCTAAAGCTAAAATCCTCCGAGTATAATAATAAGTACCCCGTTACGGTACTAATAGGGTAACACTTCTCCTTATCGAATTAGCTTTACCGGAAGGGGTAATCAGCCTTATCCGGAATACCCTCCTCTTTAAGGGGGGTAGCTATATCTATAAACTATATAATCCTAACCTTAGCCCCCTAAGGTATTATAAATACCTATACTTTAGCTATAAAGCTAATAGGTAACCTATAATAAGGAGGGTATACCGTTACTACCCTAAGCCCGAATCGGTGTATCTATAAGGCCTAGGATACTATAACGCCACGGCGCCCGGGCGACCCCGCTACTCTACCGCCTATACCGGAGATTAAAATACCTTTAACGATTTATACCGATTACTACGGAAAAAGGCCAAAACGAGCCGCGAAGCGTATAAGTACTAAGCCAGGGACTTTAATATTACCTATTAGACTAAAACGGTATACCTATAGTAGCCGTAGATCTTCCCACTAATTATTATTACTTACGACTAGGACTAACACCTCCGTAAAGGTAGAGAATAACCCCCGAAAAGGATTAAACGATAGGAGGGCTCCCTAATACTAGGCCTTATAAGCGCTTATATAATTCCCCGCGGGACTAATAAGGTACTATAGTAGGAACCCTAGAGCTAGACCCCGGTTATACCGGGTATATTATCTTAACCCCCCCCCTTCTAATTAATAAGAATCCACGTCTTTTTATAGAATATAGGGAGGAGTTAGGCGCGGCGGGAGCTTCCGCTTCGGTACCGCGCCGAGTACGATATAATAGTAATCAAGGAACCCGGCCTTAACCCCTTTACGAAAAGCCCTGCCTACCCCTCCTAAGGGGTATATCGGCTAATCTAAGGAGGAGGCCGCGTCCTCCTATATATCCATAAAAGATACCCGCTATATATATAAACGTGGCGGGCCTACCACGATATCTACGCGGTTATATTCAGGACTAGAAATAACGCCCTTATAATCTAGTTAATCTACTTAGAGAACTACTAGTTAGCCAGGACCCCCTAGAATATACCCCTATAAGATATATTCGATATAGTACCGCCGCGGGGCCGCTATATCCTTATAGGGGACTTTAACCTATACTACCCCCTATAGTTATAGCTACTATAATACTACCCCCGGACTAATACCCTATTTACCCTTATAACCTAGTAAAACGTAGACCTAATAGCCCCCCGGAACTATTATATAGTACCGCCCGGGCCGGTGTGCAAGTATTATTAACCTTATACAAGCGATATAAAGGCTCCGCTACGACTTTAGCGGCCCCGATAAGAGCGTTATCGGGTCGGACTACTATTTATAGAGGGCCTAAATCTATATAAAGATAGATACCGCGCCGAGCACCGCGATAATACTACTGAGGGACCTAAGCGGGCCCTATTAGGTCTAGAAGGACTTTAACCCCTTATAGGTCCCCTAGCTTGCCGCTACGTAATTATAGTAGACAGCCCCCCTTATAATACTAGGAGATATCGACTTAGTATTAGATAACCTAATCGGGGACCTGATAACCCTAGCCGATAAGGCCGTATAGCGCTACCGCGGGAGCACCCCTAGACTTCTACCTACCCCTTAGTAAAACGCGGAGCTAACCGCTCTTACCTAGGAAGCGAGGATTCTCTATTATAGATATATATCCAGGAAGTCCCGGAACCGATAAGATAAGTTCTAGGAAGCGGAGAGGCGCCGCGATAAGGCTATACTGGTAGCGAAGCGGCTATACTAATTATACTTACTCTACGTAATTAGGAAAAATAGTAACCTCCTTTAGCGATTATAGAAATAGGTACAAATAAAAGGGGGAGTACTATTAAACCCCTTATTAGTACCGCTATTACGCCGAGACGATAGTAATAACCTAGCTACTATATAAGTAGAGAAAGCCAAAGTTCTTAACCAGAAGTTCTTCCTACCCCCCCTTCTTACTACCCTTAGACCCCTAAGCGCGGAATTACCCCTTAAATAGGATATCCGCCGCGACGTTATTATAGCAGATATATAGGGGCGCCTTAAAAAGACTAAACCCTAGGCGGTACTAAGGCCTAATAGGCTTCTAGTAAGGCTCCTAAAAGTACATAAACCCCCCTTATACTAAAGGCTAAGTGCTATCTTTATAGTATACCTTAAAGCGGGCTATTTCCCGAAAAGGTACTATTACTCTACTATAATAATCCTTAATAAGGAAGGCCGGCCGCCGGCCGACTATAAGATAGTAAAGGGCTAGTGACCGATATTACTCCTTAATATAATAGGTAAGGTCCTTAAGGGGATACTAGCTAACCGTATCGCCGCTATAGCGGAAGAGCATTAGCTCCTCCTAGACGGATAAATAGGTAACCGGACTAAGCGGAGTATAAAGATAGTAGTATAAAGAGTCATAGAGGCTATAAGAGTAAGCTAGGCCTATAATAGTACCGCTTCGATACTCTATCTAAATATTAAAGGCGCCTTTAATACTATCCTCTACTCCCGCCTCCTTAAAATACTTATAAGGAAAGGCTTCCCTTAATAGCTTATTACGCTAATTAATAGCTTCCTCTAAGAGCGTATAGTCTAGCTATTACTTAACGGCGAAATAGCCCCCCCGCGGTACCTCCGCGGGGGTATACACCCGATCTCCTTTATCCTTTTTATTCTTTATATCTCCACCCTTTATAAGGCGCTGAAAAGGGTCCTTAAAATAATAGTAGTAGGTCTTACGAATAACACGAATATTATCGCCTTCGGCAGAATAAAGGTATAAAGCCGGTACCGCCTCGCCGCCGCGTAGCGTACTTACCTAGACTAGGAAATAGCGAGCAGATTATAATTTAAACTAGCTAAGTGTATCTATATCCCTTTCACGAAGTCATGTCACGCTAACCATCCTTTACCCCGCTCCTCCTTAGCGCTACTTCGGTGCCGGTAGCGGAGGCGATAAGGCTCCTAGGCGTTTAGCTTAATAGGAAGCTCGACTTCCGGTGATACGCTAAAAAAGTAAAGAGCCGACTAGCTACCTAAATATACGCCCTCTTAAGGCTTAGTATAGTAGTGTAGGGGTATAGCTTCGTAGATATAAAAAGACTATACGTTATAGTAATAAGACTAGTAGCTACCTATTACGCGTTAATCGTTTATAAGATAGGGGCTAGCCCCTAGCACGGCCCCGTAACGGCACTTATAGTGGTATAGAACTATTACCTCCGATTAGTAGCCGGAGCCTATAAGGCTCGGCCGGTTAGGGTCCTTAAAAAAAAGACCTTTATCCCCCCCTTACCTATATCTCTTAAGCCTAAGCGCCCGAAAGATCCTACGGATATAAGAAGAAAGGACCGAAGATAAGATATTAGCCGGAGTATACGCCGCGGTAAAAGCCCTAATGACACTAAATCAGTATTATAGGACCCGCGCCGCCCTTATATAGATAGTATAGCTTACCACTCTAATAACCAAGGCCGGAACCACGCCCCCGAGGAAGGCCCTTATAAGGGAATAGAGTTAAGCCTAGGCGGAAGCACGGCGGCCCTATACCTATACCATAATAGCGCTAAGCCGCCCCCCGATATAATACTCCTTCCGGAAGTATAGAGGACTCCTTAAGCTATAAAGCTCTGTACTTACCTAGATTAGATTAGAAAAGCTAAGCCTATAAGCCTTCCTATCTAAAATAAGGGTGCCGGGATTCCTAATAACACGGTACCCTTATAGCGATAGGGGGGTAAAGATAGCGGAGCACGTAATGCTTTACTACTAGGATATAACCGAGGAAGAGTATAAGGAGCTTTGTAGTACTGTGGGGAGACTACTTATAACTAAAGGCGGTCTATATAACGTACTAGAATATAATATAAAAACCGGGGCGATAGCTAAGTGGTTCCCATAATAGAAAAGGCTTAACGACTTCCGCCTCGCCCTTAAAGTTATAGAAGCCTATAAAAGCGCGGTAGTACCGTAGCGGGGAAGAAGTAATATAATAGTCCAGTTTAGTATTAAATAGGGGCCCTATAAGCCAGGACCCCGGGGGTATTAAAGTATTATCGGCCGAAGCCCCCCTTTACTCCTCGCGAATAGTATCACCCCCCTCGGAGGTGCTAACGCTACTCTTAATATACTTAAGGCCCTAGAACTAGTTAGCTATACTATTACCACGGAGGCGCCGTAGCGAAATCGAAAAGGGACTACGTCTATGATAGTCTATTAAAATATCTATTATGCCCTTTAGGGGATAGGTTTAGCGGAGTATATCCTGTAGAACTACCTCTACCGATAAGGTGCCGCCACGGCTATAACCGGAAGGTAACGCCCGAGCGACGGCCCGTTTAAAGGACGAAGTGTGACGGCTTGTCAAAAGTTATTCACGTATTAAGGCCGAAAGTATAGATTATTCGAACTAAGGAAGGAAAGGAGGAAGGGAAAAGTCTACGCGGTGTGCGGATAGCTAAGTATATATAGGATCGCACGGGCCTTACTAGGAGGTCCGTGCTTCTTAGTCCCGGCCACTACCGGAGACTATTCCGCGGGCTATAGCCCGTAATATACCCCCCC
>NW_021167083.1:2419629-2427440 GCF_003711515.1 Sodiomyces alkalinus F11 | reverse complement strand
GGCCGGAGGCGGCGAGGTCGCCCTTATATTATAGTCGCGCGGTCATAACCTCGTATTATCTCTGGCCACCCCACGTAGAATCTAAAAATAGCCTCTTTTATTTCATTCTATTAAAGGCTCCTTTAAAAGGAGGTAATCCGTAGTAGCCAAGATCCTTTTAAGGCTAAAATAGTATAAAGAGGCTCTTATATCGCGGTGTCTTCGCGAGTTCCTCGCCGGCGCGCGTGCTTATTATAAACGATATACCTACCGACTATATAACCGGGGGTCGTTCCTTCTACCTAAATAGCGTAGGAAGGGTCGTAAAAGAATCCTCCCACTATTCTTCGTTTGTTACTATTTTCTTCCTCTTCTATCGCCTCTATTTTTCTTTTTCTATTATTTTGTTATTATTTTTTCTTTATATTATAAGTAACCCCGAGATACCTTATAGGTCCGGTAATAGTATAATTAATATCGCCGAGTAATAGCTTATTACTTAAGCCGCCTATATTCTTCTTAGTATAAGTTAGCACGTCCCTTACTCGTGGTTCCGTACCGTAGCTAACTATTAGCAAATATCTAACTTCGCCTCTCCTAGTAAGCGCCCTTATAAGGGTAATAGTAATAACGATATAAGTTCGCGGTCCTTATTATTACGGGTTACGAGGTCGGCCGTAACTAATAATAAGTAGACTCCGACCCCCCCCCCCCCGCTAAGAAGCGATATACTCCTAAGAACCCGCTAAGCCCCCGTTATCTCGCCCCTTACACGTAATATATTACCCGGTAGTATAAATAAGAATATAATATTAAGTATTACCACTAGTTAGGCCCTAGCGCGGCTAGGGCTAACACTAAATACTACGAGTATTTATACCATATTTATAAGTATTCTAAGGTAGGTATACCGGTTATATATATAGTAACCGCGACTAACGAATAATATAACTCCCGCCCACCGCCTATAATACCGCTAATACTCTATAGGATACCGCTTATACTATATATAAAGATACTAATAATAACGATATAAGTTTACGCCTTCTTTACTCTATAACTTCCGTGCTAACGCCTTATATAGAACCTCCGCCGGTTCTAAGACGCTTACGGCCGTTTCTAAGTTACCCTTAAGTAGGCTAAGTCGGGTAAGAATATTGCTAGTCTTTACAGCCCTCTGCCCCTATTATCACGCTTACTCCCGCTACCGCTCCCGCTCCTATTATTACTCCTACGCCCGACCCGTCGCCTCCCGCTACCGCCACTACCGCCGCCCCTACCGCCCTTACCGCTACCACCGCTAACCGTGTTTTCTAGGCGGGTTTACTATAAGCTCTAAATAATATCGCCTTATCCTTATCTAACCTGGATAAGACCCTTAAGGATATATCCGATAAGATAGAGGATAGGGGTAATAACCTCGGTATAATTCGCGAGGATATCTACCGTGCCGTTAAGTATAGCGTGTATATATAGAAGGAGTACTCCGCTAAGTAATCTATTCCTACGAGTACTTAATAGGGGGTAGCCTTTAAGGCTACGCCTATCTTAGCTCCTCCCTAGGAGGCTATAACTCCTCTTATCCTTAATAGCGAGGGAGGCGCGACCTCCTCGGCGGCTTACTTTGAGCCGATAAAGGAGTTATAGACGGGTATTACTAAGGATAGCGTAGCCTCGTAAAAGGAGGAGCTAGAGGAGGGTAAGATCGCGGATAAGTAATCCGTCTTTATTACTTAGGTCGTTTTCGTGGTTTCTCGGCTTAGGTCTTAGTTATTTTTACTTATTTCCTTCCTATTTATAAATTAAATAAAATAGATATACGACTCTAATACGATTTCGCGTTCAGTCCCTATCCTCCTCGCTACTATATCGGCCCTCTTTTACGCCCGTGTCTTTTTCGTACACTATTATAAAGGTCTATTATTTAACTATATAGGCCTATACTTCTTTTTAAACTCCTTAAGTACCTATATCTCCTATAAGCTTTTAAGTGGCTTCTACGTTAACTCTATATAGCCCTTCTATTATACTAGCACTTCACGGACCTTACCGCGCCCTTACTTTCGGTCACGGGCATAAAGGACTTCCTCTACTACCTATTCTTCCTCTCCGTCTAGCCCTTCACGGATAAGCGGCGGCTAAGGGTCTAGTATCTCTTATCCGGGTAAGGGGTCACGGTTAGCTCGCTATAATAAGTCCACGTAGAAGCGGTTATAGATCTACGAAGGGATATCGAGCTCTATAATATACGAGTTAACGACTTTAGTAACCCTATACTTATAATAAATCTAGGTAAGCTTCTTCGACGGCTATAGCGAGGAGTAATTACCGATATCTAACTATATAAGGTCGTTCTTTTCGAACCTCTCGGTAAAGTAGCGCTAATAGTTTACCGACTCCTCTTAGCGTAGTTATATAGCGGCTATTATAGTCTATATCAACTAGGTGGTTTCCTTAAGGCGACTTAGTAGGTCCTATACGGAGGCCTTACGCTTATCGGTTAGAGTGGTCTTATTAACTTAGAGAGGGTTTACGTGGTACCCGTATTATAGGAAGAATAGACTTATTTAGATTATCGAATTTACCCGGTTATTTAAGGCTAGTTACGCTACCGGTAATAGCGTATTCTAATCGTCTTAGGCGTAATAGGTATACGCTCGTAAATAGGCTTAAATTTCCTAGTTAATATATTTAGGACCTTTATCCGTTTACGGGTAGTATATAGTACTTAGTCGCTATTTAATACCCGTGCGTTTATTAAAGTATCGCTAAAAGCGGCTAGTCTAGTTTAACCCCTTATCGCTAATAACAGACTTCGGTATTCCGTAGAACCGGTAATAGTATAGTAAAACCCGTTTAGTATAGGCTTTAGTATCTATAGTATCTATCGCTTTAAGCGTTACCGACTTTAAGAGTCGGTCGGTGATTACCTATAAATACCTATACTTACTTTCGCGGGTAAGTAATAGGTCTATTATAAAGTCTATTATAATATCGTAGAAGATTCGCTCTAGTATAGCGAGTAGGCGTAGTAATCCTCTTTTCGTACCCCTTTATATATAGCTAGGTTAGTATATATCGTAATTCCGGATAAATCTTCTAATATCTCGATTTATACCGGGCTAGAAGAATTAGCGGGCGATTAAGGTAATAGTATTATCCCTGCCTAGGTATCCGCCGATTACTAAATCGTGCATCGCTTATAAGAGATAGCCTTATAACGGGCAACTAGCCCTATTTTTATTATCTCTTAATACTTACAGGCGGTTATAAAACATTCACCGACCTTAGTCGATTCTATACTCAGCGATCTATATTTTAAGCTCCAGCTTACGGGGAAAACTCCGTTCTCCCGCTATTATACCAGTAAGGGCCCTTTAATAACGCTTATCGGTAGCCCTAGCTTTATCCTATCATCGCTATAGGTTAGGGTCTACTTCGAAGACTATAATGAACTCTAGTAATACTACCCTTACTAGGTATACCCGGGGGGAGATAGCTATATCGGGAATTATCTAAATATACCTCCCTTATTCTCGGATATCGGAAGAATCCCTAGGTATATCTTATTCTCGATATAAAAGCGTATCGGCTACGATATTATCGGCCCCTTGCCTATAGTCTAACATAAAATTATACTAGGTAAGCTTAGCTACCTAATAACTCTAGCGCTCGGTTAGGACTCTTTTAATTATAAAATATTCGAGCGCTTTATAATCGGAGTAAATTTAAAACCGGCCCTTACCTATAAGCTCGGCTTTCTAAACCTATAAGTAGTCTATAATCGCTAGTATCTCCTTATTATAAATCGGGTAGTTATACTTAGCGGGGTTAAGACGGCGTAAGTAGTATACGATAATATACCTATATCCTTATTTATCTTCCTATAGGAATACGCTACCTAATATAAACCCTGAGTAATTCGTTTCTAGCTAAGTCTTCCTTCCGGGTTATTATTATTCTAGGTAAGGCTTTTCCTAGAACCTCTGCTTTAGTTCCTTAAAGGCTACTTTTTATACGGGGCCTTAGTAGAATAGGGCGTTCTTCTTTATTAAGGCTATAAGTAGCGCGGTAATAGCTATAAAGTCGCGGATAAATATCCTATAAAAGTTAGCGAACCTAAGGAAACTTTATACTCTAGTCGCGGAGACTAGCGCTTCCTATTCTATAATAGCCTTAAGTTTCTCGGGGTCGTAAGATACCCCTTTTTCTACCGTAACGATAAACCCTAGGTATTTAACTATCTTAACGCTAAACTCGTATTTCTTTAGATTAAGATTTAGCCTAGCGTTTATACGGGTACCGAGTACTCGTTATACCTTCTCTTTATAGTCCTTATAAGATCCGTCTAAGTAGATTAGGATATTATCTATATATTTAAAGAACTCTTATAGCGATAAGTCAACATATCGCTAGAATATTATAGGCGCGGTGGTTAACCTAAAGGGGTATACTAGCTACTCGAATAGTCTAAACCGAGTACGGAATATAGTCTTACACTCGTGCCTAGGTGCTATCCGTATCTTATAGAAGGCGGCGACGACGTTTAATTTAGTAAACCGCTTCGCCTCAGCTAGGTTATATAGGGTCTTTATAATTAAGGGGAGTAAGTAATAATCTTACTCGGTAATCGTATTTAGGGCGCGGTAAGCGTAGTTTAATCGAAGGCCGCCTCCTACCTTTCTTATAAATAGTACGGGCGCGGCGGCCGCTAAGCTACTCGCGCGAATAAATCCCCTATCTATTAAATCTGTTATCGTCTTCCGTAATATAAGGAGCTCTTTACGGGATATATTATAGAGTAAGCCCTAAAATAAGGCTTATTCGTTACCACTACTATCCTTTAATAAGTAGACCTCGTTGTTAGCGCTAGGTCGGTATAGGGGTAAGCGTATAGAGTATAAGGGCGTAAATAAGTCGCCAAACTCTTATATAATACTCTCGGGGATATATTCCCGCGGGTTTGCTAGTTCCTTTATACTTAGGGCCTTTTCGATATCTTTTAACGATATAGCTTATAAGCCCTCTTCCTATCTTTTTCCCATCTAGTACCGTAGTTATCTATATAACCCTGTAAACACGGACCCTATTACTAATACTATAATACGGATCTCTTATACTACCTTTAGCTTCTCTTCGCCCTAAAGTCGGATATCGATATCGGCTACTCTATAGCGGAGCCTTTATTCCTTAGCGTGGAGGACTATATTATTATATTCTATCTATAAAAGCCTAAGGAAAAGATCCTAGTTTAGACCTAGCACTATATACGTAAAAACGCGCTCGGTATACTCTTATATATCTAGTATACAGACTACGATACCGGCGCTACTAGCCGGTTTAGTCTTATCCGAGAAGCTTTTTAATAATCGTGTCTTCTTATCGACTAATGGTAGGCGTATTCTTCGAGTAAACTTCTTATTTATAACGGTATAGCAGTTATAACCTATATCTATAAAAGCGTTTATTAACCTATTACTGTTAACTCTTACTTATATTAATACTAACTCGCTCCATAGTAACGGTTTAAACTCCTCCTACTTATAGTACTCTTATGCTATCGGCTCTAGTACCCGATTTCGCACTAAAGCTATTCTTTTTCCAAATCCTCGGTATTTTCGGGAATATCTTCGGGTTCCTCTTCCTAAGGGGATATTTATACTATTATCTCTTTCTTACTTTTATAATGCTATTAGACGTGGCCCTTCTTCTAGCAGTTCTAATACGTCATATTCGCGTAGCGGTTAGGTTTTTATTAAGTCCCCTTAGACTCGCCGACCTTATTAACTCTACTTATAGCAATATTACCGTTAGCGCTTTTAGCCGGTTTACGGGCGACGGGCATTAGTTAGTACGACTTATTAATAACCTTTTATCTCTACGCGATTATTTATACCTTATCGACCTACTCGGAGTAGGTATCGGGGAGGTCGACTATAATAAGGCTATTACGTAGCCTGTTATTTAGGGCGCTATTAAGGAATAATATCTTAATATAGTCTATCTAATCATAGCCTCCTACTTACGCTAGGTTCCTTTTAAAAGTCAGGAGGAAGCGCGCGAATAGCTAGTCGGGTTTTTACTTTATCGCTCAAAGGGTATTAGTAGCGCGACTTTATTCGTTACAGTCCTTATACGTGCGGTCGAGGTAAGCTATAAATTCCTTTAAGTTAAATTCACTATTTATACCTCCGTTACCGAAAAAGGTGCTAACCACCTATTAAGGCTAAGTATCTAAACACGCGTTAATTAAATACCACGCCTCTTTATTACTACGAAATAACGGGCTATTAAGTTTAACTTTTAGTCGTATAGCCTAGGATTAGGCGGTGTATTCCGTGCGCTTCCTACTAGATTTTACGGGAACGGCGACCTACTATACTTAGTATAAAAGCGTAAGAGCCGGCGGCGGCGGCAGGATTAGTATAGTAGTCTCTGCTTCTAGGGGCCTGGTAAGGGCGAGGGCGTAACGACTAGAGTAAGCATTAGGTGTATAGTAGGTATAAGGTACGGGTTAAGTTAAGACCTCTTAAAGGCCGCTTATAGGCTAGCGATTATATCGTGAATAAGGGCGATATATATCCTTACCGCTTATTATACGCGTTATAGCACGCGTTTATCGATCTTATTATACGAGGTCTATACGACTTACCCTTAGCCCCTTAGTGGGCTCGGGGCGAAATGGCTAGGACCTCCCTCTATATAAGCGTCGAAGCTTATAATCTTATAAGTTCGAATATATAACGGCTTATTAAAAGTTATTCACGTATTATGGCCGAAAGTATAGATTATTCGAAGTAAGGAAAGAAAGTAGGAAGGGAAAAGTCTGCGCGGTATACGGATAGCTAAGTATATATAGGATCGTATAGGCCTCGCTGAGAGGTCCGTGCTTCTGAGTCCCGGCCACCGCCGGGGACTATTCCGCGGGCTATAGCCCGTAACACGAAGCCGCTATTTTTAGACGCTCCTTAGCTTATAGGCTATTAGTAAGGCGCTACCGCGATATCGAAAGGAGACTACTTACCGTAGCGATACTACTATTACTAGTAGTCTTTACTAATAGTTAAAGACTATAAACGTTTATAAGACGTTATTACTGCTTTGTAGTAGCGGGGGGGGCCTATTAACTAGTTAGACTACCTTAATATACCGGCGGCACCCTATTAGTATAAAAATAACTTATATCTTTATATAGACGATAACTATTAGCGTACTAAAAGCACGCTATACCGGTGCCTGTGGTATTAGCGTAGGCTTCGGCGTTATCTAGATAGATTCCTAGACGCTTACTATAATATAAGTAACTACTATATATTAGCCGCCACGATACTATTTCGGTAAGACTAGGGAATATATATAGTATAATATAAATAATACCTTATTTATAATTACGGTTATTATTATTAGGAGAAGGTATCTATAGCTATTAGTATGCTATTACTATAGCACTACTATAATATAGAGATACTTATATTAAGACGATACTTAAGGTTGATATTAAAATTATTATTACTATTACTATTATACTACCTACTTAACCCTATACCACCGTAACGCTACCCACGAACTATAGACTACGTACTAGAATTAGATAAGAAAATTATAAATTAAGTATAAAAAACTAAACGTTGTTATTAGTTAGTATAACGCCGCGACGGTAAGCCTATAAGACTATAGGCGGGAACGTAATAAGGAATACCTATAACGAACTCTATAGCGTTATAGGAAGGGAAAAAAGAAAAAGAGGAGGACCTTACCCTGTATTAACTATCTACTATTCTTTACGGGTATAGGCGGAGCCCTACCCTCTCTGCTAACCGCCGGATATAGCA